>NC_092858.1:16818352-16820615 GCF_032062135.1 Pyxicephalus adspersus
CAACACAGTGGCTCAGTGGTTAGCACCCTGGCTTTTGCAGCACTGGGTCCCAGGATCAAATATCAGCCAGGACATTATCTGCATGGAGTTTGCAGGTTCTCCCCGTGTTTGTGTGGATTTCCTCCCACATTCCAAAAACATGCAGTTAGGTTAATTGGCTTCCCCCTCAAATTTGTCCTTAGCCTGTGGTAATGACATATGACTATAGTAGGGACATTAGATTGTGAGCCCCTTTGAGGGACAGCTAGTGACATGACTATGGACTTGTACAGCGCCGCGTAATATGATGGCGCTATTTAAATACTGTGTAATAATATTCTCATATATCATGCCTGCAGCCTCTTACAATCACCTTTATTATGTCTGCAATCTCTGAAAACTTTCTGTGCCATTACATTGACTAAATATTCACATGCAGCTCCATGCTGATGTCAGGGGCCACACTTGAGAACTGCTGTAAATGATTTGTGGCTTTGTATGATGCAATGACCCTGATGAGGTCATACAGTTGCTGCTATCCCATGTGCCACCTATAGATGTCAGCCAGGAGACAAACTTCTCAACTTTCCAGCTTCTTTCCCTAAACTTTTCTTAGTTTTGTTCAGTAGTAGTGTGACTTCCCCAGACAGATGGTATTGGAATATTGAACCCAGATCTGCCCATTGAATGGTGTCACCAACATCTCCTGCAACCTACAGCTTGTAGATCTTCTTTGCACAATCTTTGCAGCTTTCAAGGAATTTGGACAAAGGGAGAGCCATCCTACCTCCCTGTATCTAGGAATGTGAAGTGACCTGAATGTGACCTTGCTGGGAGTCCCTGAGTGGCACAGGAGAAGGGGGGGGATCTGTAGTCTGGATTTTCAGGAGCGATCAGCCAAGCTGCATAGTGATCAGGGAGGGAGGGGGAGAGATCTGCCGGAAATGTCTGCACACTAGTGAGTTTCCTCTGTATTTCAGATCACAGGGGACAATGCAGCTGGGTGACAGCTCCTGCGACAATTGGGTGCCTGTGTGCGCTGCGCTCAGTGCTATCTGCGCTTAGGATCCGCATCCGACAATTCCTGGCTGTGCAATACTTGGGGAAAGTTCATTCTTCTCCTCTGCTCATACAATGGGGCTACCTACTCTGGAGTTCAGTGATTCTTACTTGGATAGTCCAGACTTCAGGGAAAGGCTTAAATGTCATGAAATCGAGCTGGATCGGACCAACAAGTTTATTAAAGAATTGATCAAGGATGGGAACATGCTGGTCGGTGCGCTGAGAAGTAAGTACAAGTTCCTGCAAGTCATCCTCTGCATTGGCTTCAAGGGAAACAATCTACAAGTTTCATTGTTGTTCAGTATTTATATCATCTAACAAAATATTTACCTTCTGCAGGATGGTATTGTTGTTCTATTGGCTTTGTAAAGTCCAAGGTTTTGGCACCTTCGCCTAGGTTTAGTTTGCAATAATGACCGATCGGATTTAAGCTGCGTACATATTTGTAATAATTATCGTTGGAAACTAATGACCGTTCGTCCGATAATCGTTAACAAAAAAAGTGCAGATGAACGAGGATTGTCGCAGGAAACAAACGACCGCCCTGGCGGATCTGATTGGGCGCCGATCGTTCGCTATCTATTGTGTGTACGGTCGTTCAGTGATTGTGGATGGTTCTGCAGTACACTTTCTCCTTTACATGTCACTTCCTGCATCGTTCAAACGATTGTAACTGGTGTGTATATTATTGGTGGATTATATTTGAAGGATCGTATCGTTACAGCATGTACAGAATTGTGCACTATACGACCGTTCAAAATAATCGTGCATAATTGTTAGTCGTTCGTTTTGTAACAACAATTATTGCACATGTGTACCTAGCTTTAGTTCAGACATGCAGTGCTCCAACCGCGCTCCCAGTCGGTTGGAATCCACTTTGTGCATGAGCGTTCTAACCGCGTTCCCAGCTGGTTATGAACCACTTTGTGCATGCAGTTGTACTTTGCACAATTGTTCTGGGCGCACATTTGCTTTTTCTCTGGGGGAAGACGCACATTGCAAACACAACACCTTCTAGTGACACTCCTCCTGTATCACTGTCTGTATCTGTCTGTCATTTGCAACCCCTATTTAACGTACAGCGCTACGTAATATGTTGGCGCTATATAAATCATGTTCAAAAATAATAACACCTTTACTATGCATTGACCAGTGGTGGGGTTTGCCAATTCTGGGCATATAGCAGAAGTTTGCTATCCATGGCAAAGCTGAAAATCTGAAA
>NC_092858.1:16821659-16845931 GCF_032062135.1 Pyxicephalus adspersus
GGTTTCCCTCCAGATTTAAATATCCTACAACATTTTATTGGTATTCAAAACAAGGTTTTGACTAAGCCAGTCTCCATTTCTTCTTTGTGAAACATTCTTCGGTGGATTTGCTAGTATGTATTGTTCATTATTGTACTGATATATTCATTTCAGCTTGTGGACTAATAGCCTCACATTTTAATCAAGCACGCTTTGATATGATGTTGGATTTATTGTTGATTAGATTACTCCAAGCTATGCAGACCCTGAGCAAAGCAAAACAATACCATTTCCACCACCATGCTTTAAAGTTAGTATGATGTTCTTTACATATATTACTGACAAATACATCTACTGTCACTATTGCCAAACAAATCAGTCTTTGAGTCATCAGTCCACAGCACTTTGATTCACAAAGCCTTTTTTATATGTTCCATGTAAAACGGTAGTCCATATTGAATTGTCTTTTTGGACAGCAGGGTCTTAAGAGGGACCTTTGGCCGGAATTTGCAGGGCCTTCCCGTCCTGGGAAAGTTAGCAGTCATTTGATATCTGCACTATTTGTAGATTATTTTCTTTACAGTGGAATGATTAGGTTCAATGACTTGGAAATCTCTGTTATCTGTATGCACTGTTTGGACAAAAATCTAATGTTTTCTTCTTTAAATATAATAATAACTCAACATTTTCCATGGGGTGTTCTTACTGTATACATTACTGTTTATGTTTCAGCACAGTTAATATTCTAGCAATTATTTCTTGACATAGTTGTTATATCCATGGCCTCCTAATATGGATGTATGTGCCTTAGCTTATCTGTGGTTTATGAAATTCCAATAAATCATGTGAAAATCCTGACAGCCATACGATTTATATGTTTTGAAGTTTCAGACACAAAACTGGTTAATATGCCCCCAATCTACATGCTGATTTAGTCCGTTAGGGGAACTCCAACTGATCAGTTATATTTAACACTAGTGAGAAACTCTGAGCTATCACTCATCAGAGCTACTTAGGTTATTTCAGCTTAGCCTAAACTGGAAGGCATTTCTTTTTATGGATTTCTTTTGAAAGCAATGGACTTCCGGATCCGTTTGGCATAAAACTGCATGAAACCATAAAGCTCTTCGAGCTGATGGTTGGCACGGGTTCCTAAAAACTGGATACATTGTGAGAGGGTCCTATCACAAGTTTTCTTCTTTCTGTTGGAAAGTGATTACTCCTCCATAAAGTGACTCCAAACCCATTAGGGGCTCTGCATATACCCCCAGCAACTTTCAGCATCTTGCCATTATACCTGGACTTTTTCTGGTGCCAAAGCATTATTGCCCAATTTTGCCTCCATGCATTTGAATGGCAGCTCATTACAGCGATGAGCCAAAAAGTGTGGATCAGGCAAGGATTGGGCAGTAGTAACCTACTACCAGGAGGTGTCAACACTAAAGTGATCCACTAAAGCCATTTGGAGTGCAGAAAGTTGCAATTAAGCGCTTTCTTATCAACTGTCTCATGTATTTTTATGTTAAGTGATGTGACTACAGAGCAGAGAAACTGGGCCACTAATAATGCATGCATTAGGATAAAAATGTGTATGGAGTTTTTTGTGAGTTTGCAGAAACTTATACTATTCATTTGGGTGTTTACTGGTGTCTAATTACCATTTTGGGATATTTCCCATCCCTTTCTGTCCCAGAAACACCAATACCATTGCTGTCAGCTAAACTTCCTGTTTCTGGTAGCCAGTGACACTCCAGCTGCTCATGGATTCTCCAAAAGAATATATTAGGAATGCACTGCAGGAAGGGATACACAGGAAGTCTGGCTCACAGCAATGGCCTAAGTGCCATTGGGATAGGAAATGAGGGGGCATCTCACCACCACCTCAACGAAAAAACTTTGGGCTAGCAAATCACTGTAATAATGAGCGGCACAGCCTTTAAGCAGATGCATGTCCTGAGCACAACATCATAAATAATTACTATCATACTGCTTTTTTTAAGGTTATTCTTCATTTTTTGCATTCTGTTGCTTCGCTCCCCTGAATTCTCTTGCAGCCCCCTACTTCCAACACATACCCCAGCCATGGCTGTAAGTCATTTCTCAGGGCTGATTCCTTCATGCTTCATGCTTGCCTAATGTTTGAAACATTTGTATATATATATATATATATATATATATATGTATATATATGATGAGGGGACAATACAGAGACACAATTGAGAAAAAAGCAGATCAAGGGTCACCATGTATCATTTTATTCAAAGCTTCAAATTCAAAAAGATTTAAAACAACTTTTGGAAAAAGTTTATATAACATTTTGATGATCTGGTTTAGATTTTCTATTACAAGCCCGATTCAGATTTTATTTCCAAATATGTATCCACTTAGCACTAGTTTGATGTGGCTGCTCCATAGCCTGTTTTTTTCTGCAGTGGACACATCCATGGCATTTATACAGTGGCATAGTTTAGATCAGGGGTGCCCACACTTTTTTGGCTTGCAAGCTTTTTTTAAGATGACCAGATCAAAATGATCTACCAACAATAAAAACTTGGACTTAATAACTCCTGTAGAGTTTATTTTGAAAGGCCGGGTTCTGCGATCTACTCGCGTTGCCTCTGCGATCTACCGGTAGATTGCGATCCACCTATTGGGCACCCCTGGTTTAGAGAATAAACCATGGTTGTATAGTGAGCTGGGCAGGATGTGGACATGGATGATCACTCTGCAGGATGCCGCAGCTTTGTAATGTGAAGTTTACTGCTCCGTAACTTGATCTAGTTTTCCAAATGCTTACAGCCTGAAGGCACCGTCTCCCAGGCTGGGAATGACATTCCTCACAATTCACTGAAAAAAAAAAAAAAGTCTTTTTTGTCTGAGCTGAGCTGGAAAACTTTTTGTGTGCAGTAATTGTTTTAGAGTTAGTTGAGAATTTAGGGGCCAAGTAATATTCGAGGCTTAGAGAATCTGCTCTCGATGGTAGCGCATATATAATGCTTTTCAAATAAAGACTCTAAACTGTTTGGAGTGTCAAGACGTAAAGTCTGTGTCTGATCTGTATCTAAACAGCAGCCCATTCATAAAATACAATTATACAATCAGAAACCACAGTCCTTTATATGAAAGGTGAATTCCAGGCTTTTATTTTTGTTTCAGTTGAGTGGGAAGGGGTTGGAGGGCTTTTTCAACTTATGGCCTGCAGGCTGGAATCTGGCTTGGCCAGGCTTTTTCCTAGGGTCATGGGATATTGCTTATTAGTAAATGGAGGACATTTAACCCTCTCTGTTCACTATCTCCTCTGCTCCTGTGGTATTAGTACTACCCCTGTCCTATACAGTATACGAGAGTTTGTCCATTGCTGCCAATACTTGTTCTGTGCGTCTCCTCCTTCACCAGATAGCTAAGTACTGAGGACACAATGGGCTTGATTTATTAAAGCTCTCCAAGACTGGGGAAGATTATGGTGGAAGAACTTAAGTGATATAGCAAACCTGGAAATTATTTTCGAAATCATTTGCTATTAGTTAGCAAAAGTTTTCAATCCTGGACCAGATCCATTCCCAGTTTGCTGGATGGTCCAGGTTCTACCATGGTAGTCCTGTCTTAGAGAGCTTTATTAAATCAGGCCCAATTAGTGTCCTCACTGTTTGGACATGGAGCAAGGAACAGGACATGAAACCAGGAATTAGCATAGTTGGTAGGTAGTGGGGTCACTAAGAAGTCTGAAACTTATGGACCTGTCAATGGGGGTTGGTCACTGGGCATCTATTAGTCACTTAGGAGTCTGTTGCTGGGGAAAAGCTGCCCAAATATCAAAGGGTCTTTATCCAGGGGCGTTTGACACATAGGGGTCTATCACTGGCAAAGGGGGGGGGGGGTTCTGAATCTGAAGCGTCTGTCACTAAGGAGATATGACACTGAGGGGTTTGACACTAATGAATCTGTCATTGGGGGTCTGTCACACACTAAAGGGTCTGTTAATGAGGGTAAAGGGGGGATTATTATTTTTATTGATGTGTTACCTTTATAATTATAAGGAGAAATACATTAAATTCTTGCTATTGTGATCCTATTATTTTTTGGTTTAAAATATATGTTGACACAACTGTGGTGTGTTGCCAAGTTCTGGAAAGCATGTTGTGTCATGACTTGAAAAAGCTTGGGAACCACTGTTTAGTTTTTATATATGTGTAATATGGCACAGTATACTATTTTATAATACATACTATTTTATATACAGTATATATATATATATATATATATATATGTATATATATAAAATATGGGTGTTGCCATATTGTGGGGTATGTTGGCCCTGTATGTGTTGGAACATATGCATTATTGCCCTTGGATAAAAAAGTGGGTTAAGCCTCTGTCCGTTTCTTTTTTTTTATTGTCAACTGTGTCTTATTTGGCTAGATGTTCTGTGTGTCTTGACAGATAGACATAAACACATTTTTGGTACATTGAGGAAGTGTTAGAAGTGCTATTATTGTTCTTATTGCTGTTAGTGCTAATGACAATCGCACTGCTCATTGTTTGTATGGGGGGCCTCAGATAAAGTAAGCGAGGGAAAACCATCCCAATGGGTCAAACATAGTCTTAAAAACCCACATGCACATTTCATGGAGTTCCCATTCTTTTTATAGAGTGTACAAGACCTTTTTGAGTCTTGAGTTCAGCTCTTCTTCATGTTTCAGTGAGCAGCACTTATAATGACATTTGGGCGAGACAGCAGAGACGCCAAGTGCTTCAGGGTGTCCGGAGTCTAAGTGATGCTGATTGTTATCAATTTTCCCAGAGCCAAAAACAAATTTATATTCTACTACATTTGATGTTTTTTTTTCCTTAAAGAGTCTTCATTGTCAGATAATTTCATTTAAGAATTTTCCTATAAGATTATGAATGAAGGAACATTTTGTAAAGCGTTTTTCTCTCGTAAAACCCAAAGATCATGTATAACCCCATCCTGACCTTGGGCCCTGCCGTCAGTATAGCCTTTGGCACTTTACTATGTTGCTTCTGGGTGGGTATGCCAGATATAGCCACAACTTCCCTAACATAGTTTATGAACAATTTTTGGTATCAAAAATACCAATATGTTTCATGAATGTGGAGGGAAAATGGAGTGCCCAGAGGTGAGTCACCAAACATGGAGAGAACTTACCATATCGATGCAGATAATACTGTAACCAAGAACCAGAAACACTTGTGCTGCAGGATCAGCATTTTATGTGCAATATTTTTTTTGCAAAAAAGTTGGCCCAGAGATTGTAGGCCTCGAGATTGCTGATGGGTGCCGTCTTGTGATGTCAGCAGTCCTAACGGACTGAGACCTGTTCCTCAAGCTTTTCCTTTCACCTCTTTCCTGGCAGCTATGTAAAAGTGAAGATAGAGGTAAGGCAGTCTGGGGAAATGGTTTTCACTCAAATAGTAGGGCAAATCTCCATAAGGTCTGGATTCTGAAGGCAAAAGAACACTGAGGAAAGGTTGTCTTCCATATTGATCAAAGGTTTAAATGAAGCGAATGGAAATGCATTCAGTGGGTCAAACCCTGGATATCCAAACAAATCCATATAGAGATTCTTAAGCTAATTTTAGACTTCATGACCACATTGCCCCAACCACATTCCCAACCACTCTTATTCAACCAAATGAAAGTGGTTGGGAACAACTTTGTGCAAAAGCAAGGGCATGCAAACGCATGAAGCATAGAAGCTGCAAGCCACGTGGTTTTTAACTTTATTCCTAAAAGCGGTCTTACCCTTATTTACAAAATATTGTTGAACTTCTGCCTGGACATACCAATTGTTCCTATTGAGGACACCAATATTAATAAAAAACAGATGGGGATACTCAAACTTTACCATTCTATCCAAATAAAAAAATAGTCATACTTTAAGGAGTTCTTAAGACCTATAATGTAATTATATATCAACTGACACGCTAAGGCTATGGAATGCAATTTTTTGTACATGGGAATATATTCTCAGCTCCTGCTATTTTGCTATATTCATCATGTAACGTGTTTTTTCTCATTAAGATACAAAACAGTGATTTCATCAGAAGGCGCTGGGAAATCCCAAAATTGTTTATATTAGTCTGACTGCCATGCGGGACACTGAACTGCTTGTAGATCAGCTTCTTGTGGGAATTTTGCCAGTGACTTAATCTTGGTAATTAATTGCAGACGGTGATGAATGAAGTCCTACGGGTGTGTGTGTATGTATTATATTGTACTGACCATTAGATGCATGTGTAAATATGATCTCTTTATATTCACCTATATTGACTTTATGTGCATTCCATGCATACTGTCTTCCAGTGTATCTATATTGGGATATAGAGGGAGCCATGGGTATAACCCCTGTTGGACTTTAACAATTCGCCTTTGTTCATCTTATTCCAATTGAGTTGATGGGAAAGGTAATTACCTCAAGAAAAAAGAATCACCTTTTAGGAAATGACAAGAAATAGCAGTTTCTTGCTACATGAGCAGGTATTCTCTGTTCTTGCTGAAAATATTCATAACTTGAAAAAGACAGCCACACATCTAATAAGCTGCTATATTTAACATTTTACTGAGTTTTGTTTTGTGAAATGGGTTAGTTATAGTTTAACATTTTATAGTTAAAGCTTTAAAGATACATGGTTATATTGCATGGTTAGATACATAGTTAAATTGACGAGTGGCAGTGCCTGCCAATAGCTTATTGATAGCTCTTTGTTTCCCAGCCAGGTATACTAATCTTATCACCTTGCCTTCACCTCACTGTTGTAATGGAGCCTACACCCTTCTCCATATGGTAGTGCCTGGGCTTGAGCGGGCAATCACTAGGCCCAAATATTGCATTATTCAATTAGATCTTTCTTTGGGTGGGCTTCTACTTTGGAAAGTAAATTGGTGAAAATAAAGTTTTGGAAATAGGTTATCAAATATCAAGGTAACAATCACTGCCCCTTAACCTACTCCACTAAGAAAGTCTGCATGAGGTCTATTTTACAGTAGAAGACTTGCCACGACATTTATATCATTTATATTGTGTTATGTTTCTGGCGGGCCCCATTGGAATTCTTAGAATGACATATAGCAGGTCAGTGCCCCAGAATTCAACATGCTGGACGCTGCAACATAGCTCATTGGTATGAAAGCACCCTTTGAAAAACAATATTATCTCTGATATCTGTGGCTTTTAATTGCCTCTCAGGAAGAATAAACACCACATATAAAGGATCGTTAATACTTAATTATGTCCAAGTTTGGCCTTCAGAACCTATTGGATAGCTGTGACCTCCAACCATACTTCTGTTGGGGTTACAGCAGCCAGAGGAAGACTTGAGCTGGTGACAAGCCCGTGAGACTAAGAATTATGTTGAAGCACCTCTACATTTCAGCGTTGGTCTGTACACAACATTGTGACGTCTTCCTTAACAAAGAAACATTTTTTATAACAGGTCTGATTGATTTTAAATTTCATTTATTTAATCAAGACCCTGCTTCTTCTCAAACCCTTGTCTTCTTATTGGTCAATCAGACTGCTTGTCACATTCAACATTTGCCTTCTGAGTCTCCCTGTTCCTCTGTTTTGTGAATTATTCATTCTCACTAGTAAACAGGGAGGCTGAGGTAGTACACGGCACACAGCCAAGCTCAAAGTTTACAGACAAAGCTCAAATGTGTACATAACGTAAGCTGGAAATACTTCCGGATCTCCTGAGCTTTGTGAAGTTTGCTGACAGTGCTTAGTAAGAATTGCCCAGGTGTGTGACTTTTAAACGTTTAGTGAAGTTCTCCTAAAGCCCAATAAAATTGTATTTCAAATAACTAAATACATTTAAGATGCATCAAAATCAAAAGGTGTGCAAAGTCTTATAGTTGGTTCTTTGGGTCTTTCGGACCTTTGGGGAAGCAGTTCAAAAGTGTCCTGCTAAATTAGATCTATAGTTCTGCAATCAGCAGGGGGGCAAGAACATACTGATTGTAAATCTGTAGAAATAATTCAGTAGGGAATGTTTCAGACCTCTTTAATAAGACAATTACTTCCCTACAGAGGATAAGGTTGTTCTACTTGCAAGCTGTAAGCTTAGTTGAGATGGGCCATGCCAACTTGCCAGCTGCTTGGCAGTGCCAACTGCTGCACTGGTTCCTAATGACCTGGTGTTTGACATTCAATATCTAGGCTTACTGTAATTCTCACTACCATCCCTATTCATTCCCTATGGCTGTGGGTTAGACAATACATAAAGTGTTTGAACCATGGCCATGATTTACTGGAAGGAGTAAACCGTAACCATATTTGCAATCTTAATGCCCATCTGAACGTTGTATAAGACATTGAATTCCTTTTTTTTTATGTACCTGGAATGTAGTTCACTGATTTAAACTCGAAGGGCTTCAAAATGTTACCTTCATCCCTTTTGTGTGGCTACCACCTATGAAAATAGCACCAATTCTAAGTTCTTTATTGTGTGGCCTTCTTGGCCGTTCATATCCATGGTAGGTCCATACTCCTGGCAGCCCCCATGCATCCAGATGTGTACTACTGGAAATTAATGGGACAAGTAGGGCACATGCTGGATTTTGACTTCATTCTGAAAAGGGTGTGAGGTGCTGGCCAGAAGTGCATAGTGAAGAAATTGCAAGTGGGCTATGTATTTTCATAGTTGGTTGCCACTTGGGAATGGGGACAACTTACATCTGAAAGTGAAGTTGTTTTTTAGGTTCTTCTTTGTTATTATTAAAGGAATAATCTCGAGTATTATACACCAAACTTTGTTTTTCCCAGCTGACCATCCATGCTGATCTAAAGACTAGTACAGTTTTGCAGATTCCGTTTCATGGGTCATTACGAATGGCTCCACAATGAATCAGGGATTATGGCAGGAAATAAGATTAATCCTCATTTATATTTCCTGGTAAACCATATTAAAATAAATAAAACAAAAAGTCAGGATTGTTTTTCCTGGCTGCTCACAGACCATTGTAGTTCAAATGACCCAGTAATTTGGTTAGAGTTACAGGCCAACTCAAGTTTCATAATGATTTTCCTTCTTTACTGTGTGCTAGATATTATTATCTAGAACGTGACCTAAGGATGGAGAGAATGGAGACCGATTACGGGAACTGCATTTAACCCCAGTTATGTTCTCTGTGAAAAATATGTGTCTATCTCACCATATAATATTAAACCTTTGCTTTTATTGAGTTAACCTTCATGATGGCAAGGTGGGCGCCAGTTGTATAAAGGAACTGTCAATTCAATTTATCTCTGATGTCCTGGAAGCTGGGAACGAAATGTTATACATAAGAGTAAATGGTCTATTGCATTCCAAACTCAGAATTGTATAGGAGGGTCATATGGAAAAAACTGTCCCCTAATTTAGTACTTCATATAGTCTGCTATACCAATATATTTATTTTTTGTGGATAAATGGATTTCAGAATCTTCCCTGCTACTTGGAATCCCAATGAGTGTCTTTCTCCGCAACCAGCCTTTCAGCTAAGCAACTCAAGTGATCAGCCTTGGAAGTTTCTCCAATGATGGGATTATGTATTGTGTGCATGTAGTGTGTATTATGGGCCCTCCCCCAGCAATAAGGGTCGTTACACCTAAGCTCCTTATGGCCATCCCTAGGTTGGTTCCCGTATTTTAATGTGGTTTTTAGCTATGGAGACCTACTGATGGATCAAGCCCTGTTCACTCCAACCAAATACATTATTTAGGGAAATGTGCTCTTTGTTTTAGTTGTTCACCTAAAATGTTGAACATTTAGCTAGCTTTTTACGTAAGTATGTTACAATTTAAATAGAGGTCACCAGAATAAATAAAAACAATGAATTTTTTTTCAGCTAGACAAACTTTTTAGTTTGTGACCTTTAAGAAGGATGTTTATGTCACATTTAGCTAACCCACAGTGCTATGAAAATTCTTTGTCATATGTTGTGGTTCCATGGCAGGGTGAACTGGACACAACACCCTGAACAGTGGATTGTAGGTTTTGATAACTCATGCATGGCAGCATATAGGGTGGAATGGGGTCTAACAGAACAGTTGTGCTTAGCAAGTACAGTAAGAGTGTCAGCATTTATACGTTGGCATGCTCAAAGTATGTGCATTGGGTTTTTGTGGGCCCTCTTTTTCCATGTGTTCCAGTACAGAGCAGATTTTCTATGGAAGGTAAAGGCATGTACTATGGAGCAATGAAATGCTGCCTGCCGTTTTTCGAAATGTGAACACCAATGTGGGGTGTTAATGTGATCTGTAATGATACAAGGCAAACATTTTTGTAGCCACTGCGTTTGCTAGCCCAGCCCAACTCATGTGTTGGTAACCAACCCTAATTCTTCACAAAGACGTATCGGGCAATTTTGAATGCAGTGAATCTGACATTCACCAAACATTTTCAAGTAGAGAATTCATCACTGCCATAGAAAACATATTAACCTGGATGATTCTCCACTAGGGATTGTTTGGTGAATGTCAGATTCCCTGCTTGATAAATACATCCCATGAACCACAAATGTACCATAAATATTTTGGAAGGCATTGAATCTTTGTGAATGTGCCTATGTTAGAATGTTATGGATTCTTTAGTTTTTCTTAAGCAAAATACTCCAAAAATTAATAGTTCTGAATGAGTTGAAATACTTCCTTTCCCACACCCCAAGCATATATTTAGAAGAGCCCTCTTCTCTTTACTCAGCTTACAATTAATTTTAAGAAAGGGACGTCCAGATGTCGCTAGTTTATCGAGGATGTGAGAGTTTGTGTCTGGTTTCTATTAACTGTCAGCAATTCTGCTTTTTTACCCCTTTCACTGCTTTAATGTAGCAGAAATATGCTCTATAGAATTGTGCAAGACGGAAGAGGAAACGACAGCAAAACACATCTGAGAAAATACAAAAGTTTGTGTCTTGCAGCATGAAACTGAATTGGATGCTTTGAGGCTGAAAGGGAACTTTTTTTTCCATGAAGTCCATCAGTGTAATGTAGTTCTACTAAAACAGGGGTGTCAAACTCAAATACACAGAGGGCCAAAATTAAAAACTTAGACAAAGTCATGGGCCAACCTTAAAATTGAAAATATTGAGGAAGTTTTTTCCTTCTTATTAGATATAAAACCTTTTCATATGGAAACAAAGAGGCTTTGACATTCATTCTGGAACAAGCCTATAATAGAGAAAGAGGCATAAGAATTTTTAAAATTTTATTTAAGAAAAAATCTTATGCCTCTTTCTCTATTTGTAGCCTTAAAATTATTTCAATAAATTTCAATGGTAACCTTTTTGCACAGGCTAACAATAATAATAACAATATTCGTCTATGAAAATTCAACCATTCAAGTCCATGTCTTGGAAGTAGCAAGGAAAAGGACAGCTGAGGGGGAGTGCTGGAAATGTCAGAAGCGGCCAATGTGTGGCCTGCCGCTGGAACTCCCTCTTCATTGAAATAGCACCGCTACTAAAATTCCTGGCATTATTTGCGTCTATAAAACAGTCCAATGCGGGGCCACACATAGGCAGTCCGCTGGTCTATAGACACGAGTGATGCTGGGAATTGTAGTAGCAGCGCTATTTTATTGCAGTGGCAGGCCAGCTGCAGTTCATATTTAGGAATCCTTTGGGGGCCAAAAAAAAGGACACTGGGGGCCAGATTTGGCCCTTGGGCCAGAGTTTGACACTCCTGTACTAAATGTAGTGTGTATTGTATGTAAAACTGAAATATTGAAGACTCAGACCAGTGGAGCTTTGTTTTCCTAAATACATACATGCATATATATGTATTATTTTTTTTTGTAAATTCTAAGGCTTGTGTTGTTTGGTTGAGGCAATGTCTGCCCAATGCTCTGCTAATCTTCATGGTTGAAGGGACTGTTACCACATGACATTGATAAATAATGTTAGCGTTATACATTGAACCAATTCCATTATGAGTTTTATATGTTTTGAATTGTTGTGTGGTTTTTATGGTAAATATTTTTTTTAGCTCAGATTTTTCCTCTCCTGAAAAAGTGGACTGGCTCCACGAAACGCGTTGAGGATACATTATTACTACAAATGTGCTGTACAAGTGATCCCTGTATATTTAAATCAAAATTTTAATATTTGTAATGTATTGCATAAATGAAATGATATTTTGAATGTTAATTATTGGTGAAGCTATTGCCTTTAAAGTCCCAACCTTTTCAGTAAACTAGTAAAATTAATGATTTCATTCATATATATATATATATATATATATATATATATATATAAATATATATATTGTATTACTATAACTATTGTAAGAAGATTACGTCTGACTTGGTATCAGCTCCTTGAAATTGATTTCCAGAAGAGCTTGAACTGGGAGAGAGAAATGTAGGACAAGGAACCAAAGCTGATAGTTGCAGGGCTTATCGAAGGATATTGGGCAAGAAAGAAGAGCTTATCAGTTTTCTGCTACTCTTTTTATTGTCCAATCATGTGTTGGGGGAGGGACAAGACCTTTAGGTGTCACCAACTGCAGCAGAGAAAAATCAGGTCTCATGCCTTGCTATACAGGGCTTAGCTATGTTTCACAACTTTAAATCCTAAAAATGGATGGACATAAATTAAAATCCTCTGGTAGGTAAAACAGCTTAGATTTGTGTTTCATCTGTTATTATTCTAATCGATTTATAAAGCGCCAACATATTATGTAGCGCTGTACATTATATACGTATTTACCTGTTTGTTTGAGGTTAGCTTTGATATTAATAATTGAAAATATCTACATAATAAAAAACCTTTTATTTGTCTTTACTTAGGGCGAGGCTGTGCACCATGTTTATGCTTTAGTTCCACCACATCGCAAATCCAAATGCATTGTCTTTTGAATTACCATTATACAACTTTATTACATGCGTGCACATTGATTGATGGTGAAAATTGTGTGAATCTTATCACACAATAGATGTGATAGAAGTTTTATAGCCACATAACCAAATGTTATGTTAGTGGCTTCTCCACTAACCAAATATCTATAAATTCTAAATGTCCATGTGACCTTGCAGTGTAAAATTGCAGTTTTGGGTGTTCCAAGTCCACAGCCAAGCTGGAGCCTGAGAGGGAGGTTGCGCAGCAATGTATTATATAAGTCTGCATTTGGATATCTAAATACAACCTATGGAAAAACGATAGCTGGAAAATAAAATTCTGAATATGATTGGTTGCTGCAGAGCAACACAGGCAGTTCTTGTACCCAGCACATTGATGAATAAATGTGTGTTATATTACAGGTTTTAGCCTAATGAGAAGAGCTTTATAAAATAACACTTGTGCAATGTATGTAGGTCTAAACTCTTTCTGGAGAAAACACAGAAGCTGTCAGTTACACTCAATTATTATGCAGCAAGGGCATCTGTAAAATGTTTGATACTCTTCTGATTTCAGTTGCTCCTGCGGGAAGATTAGTGAAATTGTGTTCATGCCTGAAAAATCATGAAAGAGATTGAAGATGCGACCATGCATGTCTGCCAGGGGCTTGGTAAATCTTCCTTGTTTCAGCGTGAGAGTTGGCTGGGATTTAACATTCAGTGGTGTGTATAACTAAATATCAACACAGGAATATTGCTAAATAGATAGATGTGCCGTTAAACCGTATAGAATGCCGTTCTGTGTCCAGGAGGCAGCCGACCTGTCATCTGTCTTCAATTAAAGACTTGTAGCTCCTGCTGTGATATAACTACTGGTGAAGAACATGGTGGCCTGGGATGACAAGGGATACCTTGTTCTAAACATATTAGGCAGGAAGGAATACAAGGGTTAGAATACCCAAAAGTGATATTTTATTTCTCCAGGCAAAGATCTCTCCCTTTCACTCTCAGCTCATCCGTTCAACAGACATTGAAACAATAAATAGCTTGTGAAGCCTATTTATATTCACCCAGCCTTGTCCTCCATGGCCCTGGTTGACGCTGCTTCTGCACGTGATGACTGGTGGATCCAGCAATGGGGTCATCTGGTTGTCTTCTTGTGATGTCCTCACACCGCTGTATTCTGGATCACGGGAGGAACTTGCCATTGGAAGGTCAAGAGGAAATGTCTACATCAACCAGGCGGTTATATGGGGTCCTGGAGAAGGAATGTCCTCTACAGGGAAGGAGATGGAATCTTGAGACCCAGTCCATCACACGAACATGGACTGTTTTGGCCATTGAGCTTAGGACTTTTCCCAAGTGAATCTAGCGATTAGTTAGGTATGGAGATTGTGCACCTGGAGTTCAGCTTTAAACCTGAACTTTAAAGGTGAAAACAGGGCTGTATTCATTTTACATAAAATTTAACGAAAGTGGTATAAGTACCTGAATTTGCTTCTTGAATTTAACTCTACTGCAGAGCTTGGAGTAGCAGATGAAGATACAATACAAGAGGTTTGATTTATTGAATGTCCCAAAGACTGGAGAATAGAGACTACAATGAGAGAACCTGAGTAATCCATCAAAGAAGGAATGGATTTCTTAAAAATGTGTTATTTGTAAATGTTTCCAATCTGGACCACATCTGTTCCAGATTTTCTGATCCTGTGATAGTTTATTCTCACTATTCTTGCAAAACTTTAATAAATAAGGTCTGAGGAGTCAAATAGGAGGGCTAATCTGCAAACAAGGGACATGCAAACAGGTGGCGAGTGATGGAGATAGGAGCTCACCAGTGTGCTGCTTTTCATTTCACTGTAAAGTCTGGGGGAGAAACATGATTTGAAAGTGTCTTTTAACTGCAAAGAAGAAAAATCAGGTCTCCTTCCCGGTCAGAGGGCTGTCCAGGGTGTAAATCTCCGGATGGGATGGAAAATAATACAAATGACGTGTCAAACTAGGATATATGTATTTAATCGGTTCACCCCAAGCTCAGTAGTGCCATGGGCTGAGAGATTTGGTGGCTTCTTATATGTGTTGGAAATTACAGTAGGTCAATTTCCCTGCTGCAGGTCCTGGCTTCTCGCCCACCTTGGGGTGTTCCCACTCCTCATAATGCTTTTTCCATGGTATAATTCCAACAAGGAGATTAGGACCTCCTTGTATGAGCTTTAGCAGGTGTTTGACCCGGGAACTCTTGTACATATCTCACCATTTGAGTCCCTCAGGGGTCTACAAAGCTAGTCCTTGAAGCATCTTTAGGTTTTTATTTGGTGGACCAAGTCTATCACCCGCTCTCTGCTGTAGGTCGGCTCCCATTTTGCGTGATGACTTGTAGTGAAGGGGGAGCGATTGTTTGGGCTGAGCCAGCGGTAATGGCATGAAAAAAAAAACAGATGTGAAACAATAGAAAGAATATGGATCCTGTGTTCTTCATCAGTTTCCCACTGATCTTTAATGTAAGAAGACAGAAACCAGCAGGAACTACAACTGCTACAACACGTAACATTTCTAAAACAGGAAAGAAAACACAATGGCAATGAGCAAAAAAGAGAAAAGACAACTTGTGCTCAAGTTTCCTTTCTGCTTTTAGAAAAAGGTTGTTTAAAAAGAAGATTAAGGACTAAGGAATATTTTTTTAATATGCTGTAAGTAGAAACTTAAATACCCAGATAAAATACATATAACAGCTGTGCTACCTTCCAAAGGATCACTTTTTATTTCTGCTCATTTAATTAAGATTTCTTCTCTGTTGCAGAGTAATACACGCAGGTTGTCTCCTGTCTCTAGCGTGAGAGTGGACAGTGAAAGAAGAGGCAGCAAAATAATGGGATTATACCCTTATCATATTGCTCTTTCCTCCTATCCGAATGCTCCCTAGTATACCGTGAATACCCCAACACAACCAATTGGCTCCTTCTGTTCCTTCTCTCATCTAAGCTTTGTTGTTCAGAATATTTCAAGCTGCTGACACCATGTCAAACTAAAAATGTTATGTATTACAGAAACTGTGGACGTCGATTCTGTATTCTCCCCAGACTTTTTTTAAGCTGGGTGGGAAGAAGCTGTACGTGGGGGGGGACCTCTGTATTGTGACCAAATTTTTCAGTAACCACCCAAAAACTCCTGGGTGGTTACTAAAAAGTTCTGGGTAGTGCACCCAGCTGAAAGGGTCCATGGAGAACACTGATTCTTCTTTTTGCATGACTCAGAGTGCCTCCTACAACTTCAACACAACCAGCTTTCATTAAATGGATTATAATATCTTATTTAAAAAAATAATTTAGTCTAAAGGATCCGACCTAATAAATCATGAAGAGCCAGAATATAATTTTAACATTATTTGTTCTGCTTTGAAGGTATTTTTAACTGAATCATAAACTGATACAAACCCATTTTTTAATAATATTTTATAACATATCATTATGTTTTTATTTGCTCTATAAGATTCTTTTTTTTGGTAAACAGGGCTCAGGATAAAGTAACCGTCTCTTGGATATGACCTTGAGCCCGCTTCACAAGATCTCTTCTCAGTAATTTCACCAATGTACTTAGTTAATCAACGTGAAAGAATCCTATTAAGGCATCCTTTCCACCCCAGTCATTTTATTACTGTGCTGGAATTTCTGCAGGCTATCCTGTAGTGTATTGTGTGTCCACATCACAAAGCTGTCCAGCCAGTGGAATACCATTTATTAATATTTATGGCTCCTTCTACCTTGATTTTAAAGAAGAGCTCCGGGCAAATGTTTGAGAGATTTCGTTTGTGAATGTGTTTCTTGAAAAGTCATTTTAAATAATCCACTTTAATGTTGCCTTTATATTAATGGAGAACTAAAATTCCACTTTAAATCAGGGATCAGGCTGGGCTTTATTGCAGAAAAGAACAGGCAACATCCCTTCTGCAATAGGCATTCTTACCTGCCTGATCACCTGATTCTGCTATACCTTCGGAACCACACACCGCCATACTTACCTATTAACATTCTATCACAGCCACCTTCTTCTATTCTTCAAGCGTACCTAAACTCAGAATTTTCACTTTACATAAAAGGGTAGACTAAACCGCCCTCTTAATTCTCTATCGCCTAGGCGATCAAGAATGAATGGGAGCGCAGAGCCTTCAAGAATACCTACGTAATGCATTCCGGGGGGCTCTTAGCTGCTCCTTCTGTGCACGCCCGAGCATCTCAGGCATGTGCAGAAAGAGCCCTGACACCAAATTGGAAAAAATTGCCAATCTCACGCATGCGCAGTGAGATTGGCAAGTTTTTTCCCCAATCTACGTCACCCAATCTCACGCCTGCATCGGGTGACAAAGAAGAAGAACCAGGAAGAAGAGAGGACAAGATGCGGGCACCTGGCGCTCCCTCTGCAGGGCCGGATACTGGGCCGACGCAAAACCTGACGGAAGAAATCTCCCGACGGATCAAATGTTCTGTGGGATTAAAGGTAAGTGTGAATTGGTTTTATTTGGGTAGTTTTGGGTTTACTTCCACTTTAAAAACTTCAGCCATTTTAATTGGCTGTGTTGACGTAACTCCCTGCAAGCACAGGGGAAGCCAGGATTGCCGGGTATGCTGGCAACGATCTGGGCATGTGAAGCTCAGCATTTTTTTCTCTGGAGCAATCAGACAGGAAAGAATACTTATTTCAGAATGAATTTTGTCTGTCCCTTTCTGCAATAATGCCCTACCTGATCCAAAAAAAAAAACATCTTGCTGGTTACTGAAAAGTGCCAGGTGGTGCGCCCAACTAAAAGGGGCTGGGGAGAATACTGTTGGTCATTCATTGATCTACCAATACAGATTGGGGACTGGAACTAAACCTTGTTATACTCACGTTTCCCATTCTATTGCAGGATATGAAAATCTAGCATAGTACACATGCTAGATTTTCACAGCATGGTATGGCAGCACATAGTCTAATGAGAGTATGTAACTTTACTGTCTCAGCCTGGCAATAAATAAATGGTAATTCTTGGATGTATATACAGTATAGCACATCCCATTTACAGTTCCAATTACACATACATTGTTTAATATTTTCCTTGGAATCACCTCTCAGTTTGAATGGCACCAGTTACCCACTGGCATTAATTTTCTGAACCAGTCTTACAGTATGGATAAAGGTTTTAATTCTTTACATCCAGCAGAAAAAAATGCCAAGTGGCCCCTCTTGGGACCCGGTGCAAGGGTCATCTGTTTTAATGCGAATGATAAGTTGGTATTTGAGCATATTATTCTTGGATTTTCGTGGAATATTATGATACTTTGTTTATTTAAACAGTTTCCTGGAGAGCTGAACCAACAGATTTGTATTCATGAGATATATTTATGTGGTCTTACATGGGATTTATAGACGGAGCTGTGTCTTATCGTGCCCGTTGCTGGCGGCGGACACACTTTCAACATGCTTCGCGCAGGCCCCTATTTCTTAATGACAGATTTTCCTTGGCGGGTCGTTGCAAGTCCATTATTCAGCCGCTGACATTGTGAAACATGAAGAGTCACTGTAAGCAACACATTGATCAGATGGAAGTGACACTTTTTCTGAGGCTGCAGCTCATGCTGGTAAGGGACTCTGTGCCAATGTATGATCTCGCTGAGCTAAATTCTTTCTGACGGCGATCAATTTTACTGGTCTGGCTGTTTAATCTGTGCAAAGGCTAAGTGGCCACTAAAGCGGATTTGAAAAATGATTTCAGCACCATGTTGCCAGGACAGTTTATTATAGTTGGAAGGGAATTTAAAGCTTTTTGGTGTTTTTTTAAGTTTTTTAGCAATACATGTCAGGTATTTGGAAACTGTGTCTATGTATTCGTGTGTAAAAATATAGGTTTGAGTTTTTGAGGCCTGTAGACAACAAGAATTTTCCGACAGCTATTAAAACAGGTTTCTCTTAAGGAGACTCTGTCATTTGTCAATACAAAAGCTGCTTACTGGTATGGCAGGTGACCACCTAGAGATGTCGGCACATACTGCCAGAGGCATTTAGGATTGTGTTCTACTACCAGACGCTCGGCTGAGTCTGAGTTTTATCTTTAGTGCTGAAGCTAGTCCCTCCTTTCCTTCCTGCAATTGGACTTTCATCAGTGAAGCTGGGTGATCCAGCAAACCAGAAATGGATCTGGTCCAGGACTAAAAATATTTGCTAACAAATAGCAAATTATTTTTAAGAAATCCATTTGCTGGATCACCCAGGTTTACTGATGAAAGTATATCCTCTCCAGCTTTGGTGAGCTTTTATAAATCAGGCCCATTGTATTCCTAATGTCTAGTGAGACATTCTATTATGTGATGGGCCAAAGGGGCTATGAATGGTGGAACTTTTAATCTATCGGATAAATTGAATGTGTTGGCAAATATCAAATTAAAGTGCACAAGACATGTCCTGTGCACAAGCAATCGCTCAAATATGATCAGATTTGTTATCATAGGAACAAAATATCATACAAGTTTGTTTCAGGACTTCTGACTAGTTGATTAGTGAAAAATCAAGCAAAAAAATGTGTACCAGGCCTAACAGATATTGGGATGAAAAATGCTGATCATCATCTACCTTGGACAAGGAGAAAATGTAGTGGAGCAGTGTTCTCCCAACCCGGCACTTTTCAGTAACTCCACGGCTGTTTTCGGGTGGTTACTGGAAGGCTGGATCACAATACAGGGGCTGCCACTTACCTACAGCTTCATCCCACCCATCCTAAAATTCTAAGGAGAATACTGTGGAGGAATGGACTTCAAGAAGCAGCAGACCGAATATGCAATAAAAGTGTCTCCATATCCTATAGCTGTGTGCAAATGGGAGATTTCACACAAGTTGGGAACGCTGTTGAGTTCACAGCAGAACTCCTTGCCTCACTGTGAATTTTAAGCGGCCCTTAGTTTAATGGAATTATTTGTAGGTAGAGTCACACGGTTCGTGATGGAGGAAACAGGAGAGTCATGAAGACTGTGCAGGCAATAAATTTGGCACACCTTAGAAAAACACATATAATTGTGTAATAGGTAAAAAGTGATGAAGGGTGATCTGAGAAAATAGGAAGTGAATATAAAATATTGCTAACTATATTGGGGGATACACAAAAAAACACTAGATAGAAAATGATGGAGAGAGGAATTTCGGTAGGGGAGATTTCGGTAGGGGAGACTTCTCTTCTGAAATTCAAATTGATCTCTATGATTTTTTTGGTGGCCAGAGGGAACAATACTCCCAGTGGTGGTCAGATTGCCACTCTTACCAACTACTATAAAAATAATTGATGTCATGCCGCTGACGGTGTCAGCCCTGGAACCATAAATGCACAATCAGGGGGCACAGTCAGCTACAACCTATGGAAACCTTAGACACCCCTCGTAGAACCTTACGATTCCATGGACCCCGTAGAGCAGGGGTCAGCAAATTTTTTGGCTACTAGGCAATTTTAGCAGGTCAAGAAGGCATACTAGGCCGAACTCCCTCTGGAGTCCTGCGCTGATGGCTCCGCCCCCCACCAGGAACGCCCCTGAAGGGAAATCCCTCTCCTCTGCAATGAATACAGAGAAGTAATGTCCCTTTATGACAGCAGCAGAAGTGCTTACGCTGGTCGCAGTAAATAGGGAAGGGAGGCATAACAAGAAGGCTCAAGAGTTGCATGCGGCTCTGGAGCCTCAGGTTACCAACACCAACGCCAGCCGGGATTAGTCTGGAACAACCAGGGGGGCATTAGGCCGGATCTGACTACTGGCTAGGCTGTATCTGGCCTAAAGGCCGGAGTTTGCCTACCCCTGCCCTAGAGGGTCCCTAGGATTCAGTGAAACTCCGAAACACCCCTGAAAACATCCTAGGATTTCACAAAACCTCTAGGTACTTCTAAAGAGACCATAGAATTCCACGGAACCCTAGGATGCTATGGAACACCCAGTCACCCTTAGGTGCATTCTATGATTCCATGAAACCCCTGAACACCACTGAAGGGACCTTAGGATTCCTTGAAGCCCTTAGACACCCACCGAGGGACCCTATAATTTCACAGAACCCTTAGATACCCCTTGAGGGGCCCACAAAATCCATAGTCATCCCTGGAGTAACCATAAATTTCACTCTAGGATTCCACTTAAACTCTAGACAATTTTGGAGGGACCACTGTGATTTAGTGGATTCCCTAAACACCTCTGAAGAGACTAGGACATAGGATTGCACAGAACTCGTAGCGATATCTGGAGAAACCATAGGATTCAGTAGATCCTCTAGACACCCCTGAAGGGACCATAAGATTCTACAGAAACCCTAGGCATAGCTTAAAGAATTCTAGATTTCTCCGGATCCCTTGGACACCCCTAGAGGGTCCCTAGAATTCCACAGAACCCCTAGACATACATAGGTGGGAATCTAGGATTCCATGGGACCCCTAGACACCCCTGTAAAGACCCTACAATTCCACAGATCCCTGGTTGAGATTGGCTGTTGTAGTGAGCCTGGAGCATAGCCATGTATTCCATTGCCTCTTTTATTATGTATGTGTTTCGGGAGGAGGTCGGGTTTAATGAGACACAGTCTGAAATCTCAGAGTCTGGAAAGGTTTACTTTTGTGAAAAGTTACAAGTGTCTGTTAACAGCTTTCCTTTTAGTCCAGAACCATAAAATATACAAGGTAACATAAAACGCATGTAAAATCCTTCGCTATCCAGCACAGAACAGGAAAGTACAGGAAAGTTAAATATTCATGGATCTTAACTTTGAGAATTTTTATCACAAGACTGTAAAATCTACATTGCTCTTGCAGTAGATCTAGTTTCGGTAAAGATCCAGACGTGTCCCCCTTTCACTTACATTTTTAGTAACTGTTCAGTGAATACGTGTTTTCAGTTATTTTCTTGGATGTGTCTTAAAGCTGAACTCCGGGCAAACCACTAAACACATACAGGGGTTCCGTCAAACCTTCCAAGGATGTGTTTTTCTGTCTATCTAGTTTCGAGATTTAGACAACCACATCGCTGCCAGCTCAGTGCCCTAACTCTCTTCTGAAATTAAAGTGTCCCTGTAACCAGACAATTCATTCACCAAACATTTGCCTATAAGTGTGAAATGTATATATTTTATGTTTTTTTTTTAGCTGTAAAATCTTTCTTGTATAGATTGCAAACTTGATTGGCCCCTAATGCTGCCCGTTTGATTGCTTATGCTTAAAGGCAGATTTTGCTCTAGCATTGTACTTTTTTTTAATGCCATTCAGCTGTCACTGGGGTGCGTGTAGAAAAGAAGTGGAAGCATGATGCAAGTGATTAGCAGAAATGAAATGCAATTAAAGGTTGATCTTTATATATTTATTTATTAAAAACTATGCAGAATAAGGGCAGATTTAGAACTGCCTGGGGATACAGTGATCCAGTGTGGCTCCCAGCGGCTTTTACCTTGCCAGGCACTCGGTCACTCATGCCACAATTCCACAAGAACCCTCGTCTGCACAGTTGACAGCAGGTGTACTGGTACTGATCACCACTTCCCCTATTTATAATCTATGGGGCTGCTGTGGGGCAGAAGCACCATGTAGGGTAGGTTCAGACCTGCTTTTGGATCGACTGGTCTTGGTCTTTCGCACCTCAGTAATGTTTCTAGAGGAACCAGCATCTGCAGATTTGACAGCAGGTGGAAGTGAGAGGTACTGGTACCACTTGCTGGCGCCCCCATTCATTGTCTATGGGGCTCACTGTAAGGTAGCGGTAACCACACTGCAACCTCTCCTCCTAACCTAAGCAGGAAACAAGAGGGGTCAGTACAATAGTGCACAATTAGAGGAATGGCTGGAAAAAAAAGTCACCATCCAAGTGTCTCCTATAGCAGTTGACATGCCTATAACAGTAATTCCAGTGACAGTATTTCCATTGCTTTGCCCTTTTTTCTTCTTTTAATGAAGAGTGGAAATTATAATAATGACATTTTCAGATTTAGAATTGGATTTTTCAGTGCAAGACAACATTGATACGCAGGCTCATTTGTCTCTGTGTTTTCACAATGTAATAAAATTACAGTGTATGTAGCTTTATAATAGGCATGTTCTGCTTCCTGTCTTTTAAAATGAGAGGCACTTATAATTAAAGGTTCCCGAATGAAAATAGAGATCAGCATTTATATCTAACAACCGTTTTCAATATGGCCTTTTCTCCGTTCGGAGATTTGTTTAATAAGACCATGTAAGGATGGCCAAAATTGTGTAAAGTGCAGAAAATCAGAGCAGCCAATCAGAAAAGCCAAATGGCTAAAAAAAAATGTTGTCGCATGACCAATTATTATGGCGGCATACTTGATCGATCACACGTCTTTTGGGAATGTTCAGGCTAGCAGGTTTTATGCAATTGGTTGCTTGAAACTGCTTGCAAACAATGGTTACCAATGAACCAAATGGCCTAATAATTATCCTTTATTTGACAGGTGATAGGAGGCATTGCTGCAAGTTATTGAAATGCTATTTACAATTCCAACTGGTGTTGCCACCCCCCGTCACCTTTATAGACTTAAATTGGTGCCAATTTCTTTCTCTAGGCTTTTGCAGCTGCTGGCAAACATCAACACAGGCATTTGGAATTGCCTAAGAAGTCTATCAATGACGGCATGTGACCCCAGCTGGGCACCTAGTTTTTGTCAGTAGGCACTTTGGGCAGTAAACATTTCAGTAATCAGGTAGTCTGAACATGTCCCTAGGCTTTTCTCTTTATGTAGTAATAGTGATTTTATTCTTACTGCTTCTCTTATAGCATGCATAGTACAAAGGTATAGTATAGTATAGTGTATCTGACAAGGGGGATATCACCCTCCAAAATCATAATGCCCATTATTAAATATATTTGGAATTAAGCACATGAAATAAAGTCTTTTGTCTAAAGCCTTGTATCACTGGGTTTTTGGCACCCAATAGGATCATTAACAATCACCTTTGGTAAAAATCTAGCAATAGTACAGGCAATGACCAGACACTGTTGACCTCCATGAGCTTCCAATCGTCATTGTCTCGTTCATCTTAAAAAAGACCAGTAAGGTGCACGTTCTACAGCTGCTGAAAGCGATCATATCATTTCCAGTGACTCTTATTGAGAATGCGTATGGAGCTTTAGGCCTAGTACCAGGGGTGTAGTGGGACAGGCTGGGGTGGGAACATCGTGCCCTTACTTTTTTCAGAAATGTGCACGCGTGCCCACTCTTATTTTGCAAAGAATTCTTTGATGGTCCGCGGATCTGGCCGTTCACCCCCGCGGGGTCAGGGGAAGGAACCCAATTGGGGGGGGCACAGCAGCCAAAGAAGGTCCTAGTATCATGACGTCACTCTGGGGGAAGTTTCTTCCCCTTTCAGTGACACATATCAGGGGTGTAGTGGGGTGGGCACATTTACATAACAGATGCACATTCGCCCTCGCCATGGATAGTACCTCCTCTTC
>NC_092858.1:16846270-16854350 GCF_032062135.1 Pyxicephalus adspersus
GTGATGAGGTTGTGGGGCAGTTACTGCTTTTTCCGACATGAACTGCACGAGCAGTTGAGATTTCAACTTGTTACCTTTCACCTGCAGCCACCTATAGGGAATGAATGGGGGTGATAGTGAAAAGTTTGGTATCAATCAGTGGTGGTTTCCATAAAAACCAGTGCAGTGACTGGGATTGCCATCTGGCAAGGTGCCAACCACTGGGAGCCAACAGTGAATGCCTGCTCTCAACAAGAGTCTGAAGGTAGCCTTAGGGTGTGTATACACAGGTGTTGCTTTCCTCCATTTGATGTACATTTGAACCGCCAAACACAGAGAAGCAGATTTTCATTTATGTCAATGGAGTAGTGTAGATGACATTTCAGGGGCTGCCTTTGACCAGCTGTATTGCAATATTTTCAACAAAGCAGACCTGTTGCGTTGCGTTCCATTTGTAAGCAAAGGAGGTCAAATGTGTTGTTGCATTCAACCCCAACATTCGAATGTGTTCAAATGAAAATGGCAGCTTTTGATATAAACAACTGACTACACAATCCCTAAATCTGATATTTTTTTCAGATTGAAACTTTGCTCAGTAGACTTCACCTTTAATTGAAAGGGATGGTGAAACTTGGCAAAGGTTTTTTACTTTTTACATTAAATAGAACTTTCCCCGCCATCTTAATTTTTAACAAGTAAAGCTTATAAATAACCGAGTGACGCTGGAGTCTAATAGCTTGTGCGGTCACGGTGTTTTGGTCCGGATCAGATATTTGCATCGCATTTCTAGTGCTCGGTTTTGCATTACAAGATGCTTAGCTGCAGGGCAACAATCCCAGCCTAGAAATGAATTAAAAAAGTGCATACCTAAGGCTTATAACCGTGCGTGTCCAAGTGCAGCACAACTGGAGCAAGACCTCCCCATGTCTGCCCCCTGCTGAATTCCTTGTTCTCAGTATCTGCTGCTAATGACTGATTTTGCGGATGCCAGGGGCTACAACAAACAGAGAGCTGTTTCAGTATTGTAAATAAATACCACAAATGTTTGCAAACTGTAACCTCTTAAGTGCCAAAATGGGCACCATGGAACTTCCAACTGTCTCTTTAACATCCTATTTCTCTTTTTAGCCCTTTTTAATACTTGGAGCCCATTAGTAACTGTTGGTTTTACAATAGGATTCATGTATTTTACAACATAAATATGCATTTTAAAATATCATTCATTTGTTTGTGACTAGTTACGGTATATACGGTACCATAGCCTGGAAATCTCTGGTACTCAATAAAACATGCAACCTTAAAGAGGCTCAGCTCTCCTCAAAAGTTCCCAGGTATAAGTACTACCACTTATTGAGTTTTTAAAATATAGAATATTCAGTTTTGTGAGTTTTCATCAGAGTTTTATTTAACAAATGAACCTAATAAAAATGCACTATGATTGGATTGGAACTTGGATTGGAACTATTCCAACGTCGTATTGGTACTCACAATTTAAGAGCTCCAAGATCAAATTTTGGACTGGAGAGTTTGGAAATCCTACAGGTGAGCAAACGTTCCTGCCTTGGGATTATCCAATTACAGGCTGCTGTACTGACATGCCAGTCTCCTTTATCTACAGAGGGCTGTGGCTGACACCAGTGTAGGGCTAGCTAAGGTGCCATTGGACCAAAACTATAGGACAGTTGGCATTTAGGTAAAAATAAAACGGGACAGACAGACCGTGCTTGCTGCAGAGTACTCAGGGAAAAGTGAATTTGGGAAAGTGCCTAATACTTAGAGTATATATGACAACATATATTATTTATTTTTAATTATTATCTCTGCATGTATACTGCCCAGTCATTCTATCCTCAGATTCTACCCTGTAAATTATTTTTATCAAACACTTTTGTATAGGACTGACGAATGTTGTTACCCAGGGCAGATAGTCAGATGTTAGAATTAGTTAAGACCTAATAGGATTAAAAATCTAAAGCTACTACATATATTCTCCATTACACATTATTTCATCTTAGGTGGCTATTATCTAACATGTATACAAAGCTTAAGTCTCTCCTCTTTTTTCATAGAAAAGAACTTAGTACTCAGAAGAGATCTAAGCAATGTGTCTGTCCAGCCATTTTTTTTATTACAATGATGTTCTATATTCATATGCATCATATGATTTTTATATTTATCAAAGCCCATAGTCATGTCACTAACTCCCTCAGAGAAGCTGACAATCTAATGACCGTGCCATCATTCCTAAATTGTTTCCCACAACCACTATAACTTCTTTTGATCAACGATAATCAAAAAAATTGCTCCAGGCTTGAGTGACCATGCATAGCTCATTCCTACTGCGACGATCCGGGAGGACCAAGCCAACGTAGGCGTACACTCCATTGTTTTCCTTTTTAATTGGTCTGTATGGAATGTTTTGTTTATTTTTCTGTCGTTTACTTTTCTTTGCTTTACCATATGAGGCTTTTGCTGCAAGAGGAAGTCACTGAAATTATTGCCTTTTCTACACATTTGTCCTATAGGTATTTAACAAAAGATTAAGTTTCATAGGAGAACCTTCCGGGAGATATAAAGATGTTCATTCAGGCAGCAAAGCCTTTTGAAAAGTGACACTGAAAAATGATTACTGTATGTGTGTTATTACATGCAAAGCTGTGGAAAGTGCCTGTTGTTCTGTAATGTATAAACAGGACTTATCCTGTCCATATACTTTATACGATGGTTGTTGGGGCGTAATCTGGAAAAGGAACATTTGTTTGGCTGAATCATGGTAGAAGAATGTGTGTGGTCTCTGTCCACTTATTTCGGTGGATCATTGGATGACAAGATGTTACTGCAAAAACAATTCCTTTTCCACCTACTTCTCTGAGCTCATTCAGTTGGTTAGCAGAGGTAGAGACTGCTGCTGAAACCTCTGATCCCAGGAAAACAGCCCAATGCCCTACATATTTATTACTTAAAGCAGAACTTACTGTAAAAAACAAATAAATGGGTATTAAAGTTTTAAAGTAAAGACAACAGACTGTTGATTTAGGGAATATTTATTTGCCCTATGGGAGCAGAAAGCAATTTTTTTCCCCTGTTGGAGCAAATTTACCCAGGGTTTATAAGGGTTTTTTTTCCTTCCTCTGGATCAACTATGTTTCTATAGCAGGGGTGCCCACACTTTTTTTGCTTGCGAGTTACTTTTAAAATGACCAAGTCAAAATGATCCACCATCAATAAAAATGCTAAACGAGTATTTATTTATATATATACTGAGTACACTTTATATTTAAAATATATTGTATACATATATTGAAAAAGTGTTTACTTTGCTTACCAGAATGAACATGTATGAATATATCAGAACAGACTTCCAAATAATCATCAGTCATGGTGGAACGGTATTTGGACTTAATAACTCCTGTACGCGGTAGAGTTTATTTTGGGCAGGGCTCTGCGATCTACTCGCATTGCCTTTGTGATCTACCAATAGATTGCGATCCATGTGTTGGGTTTTATAGGGATCTGTTATTTCCCTAGTGGTTGAACTTGAGGACTTATGTCTTTTTTCAACCTAATTAACTAAACAGTAACTGTAACAATGGGCACTGCTATCTTCATCCATTCCTCTTTCGGGTGTCAGGCCTTTGGCCATTATGGTTAGGCTGAGATGATGTAGATACCGTGAATGAAAAAAGGAGAGCCGAGCAAAACTGGTAATTACCTTTGAAATTGTAATGCATTGCTTCCAATCCCTATAATTAGGGCGTCTGAATCACTTCTGCACCTGATCACTTTCTCCTTACCAAGCATGAAACAAAACTCTGATTGTTGGAATATATTGTTGTCTCGTGTTTTACCAATGCTGATTCATTTGGGTGTCCTCATCTAATAATGGAATATTTAAAAGCTGTTTACTGTTGCTGCAACTTAATGGGATCAACACTTAATGTGTGTTGTACTAAGGTTAAATATATGAATATTTATAGGCAGCCAGGGTATAAAAATACAACTGTATAATCATGCTCTAATAGTCTTTACGCCACATATCACCATTCTCTGCAGCTAGTATTGGTTGATAGCATCCAGTAATATGGCAAATCATCCAGTCAATACCCAGCTGTTTATTGTGCCAACTAGCTTTACTTTTAAGATGAACTCCAGGCAAATATAAAAACAAAAGTGAATGCATCCATTAAATTAAATGTAATTACATTTTTTATTGCAAGCAGTGTATGCATCTGATTTCCAGTTGGCCATAACACACCCAATGCTGTGCCATGGGGGCCCAGGAGTCCTTAGCCCTCAGCTTTTAGCATTTGCTCCCAGCGGTCAAGCACGCCGCAGGTGAGCAAAGAAAAGAAGAGTTTTGACAATTGGTGTTGCCAGCATTAAAGGGAACCTGTTGCATTCCATTCCTAAGATTAACAAATGACAGCGATGTGATTGGCTGTTATGTATTGTTCTTCTGCAGATTCCTATATTAATCTTTTCTTTGCATTATTCTAAAAAGCCAGTATGTGTTCTTTTAGTGACCCAGAACATTACCTATCTATCTACCTTCTATGTCTTGGCTTTTACATCTATTATTTACTATACCTAGAGCACCAGTGACACCAATTTTATAAGTGTTTTAGAAAAGTAAAATTCATTCTGCATGCAGCAACAATTAATAAGTAAAAAGATGCTGGAGGCGGATGCCTAATTGAGCTAAAAGCAGTCTTAATGTTGCAAAGCTCAGGACTGAAAATAAATCTTGTGTACAGAAAAAGAAAAGGCAAAGTTATTTTATTGCAGGGATTTGTAAGAGACGTGTGACAAAAACCGCTGTACGGTATCATTAGACGCCATGTCCTCATTCAATATGCAGTGAAATTTCATTATTGGACTAAAAGCAACCTTGGAGTTCAGCTTTAATTGGCACATAACCAAATGCCTAGGCATGTAATCACATGCAGTATTAACCCCAGTCCCTTTTAGCTGGGTGCACCACCCAGCACTTTTCAGTAACCACTGTTACTGGTGTTTTTTTAGTAGTTACTAAAAAGTTGGGTCACAATATAGGGGCCACCACCCACCTACTGATTCTTCCCATCCAGTTAAAAAAATGCCATTGCCATTGGATCCAACAGCATCATATTCTGCATGCAAAGTACTATTTTACCCTTACTTATTAGCAGGGAACATAATTTTTATGATCAAAGGTCAACTTTAACATCACTTTGGACTTTATACCAGCAGCAAAGACAACATTCATCACACACAAAATCCTTATTAAAAGCAGAAGGCAGAATCATAGCAATTATGGTAATAGAAGGATCTTGGGCAGGACTAATGTATTCATAGCTAAGCTAATTACCGTGATTTTTTTTCACCGTGAGAGTTATACAGAGCGCTGTACTTCGTTCAGACAGATTATTGGCACCGCTCCCAGTTTCTGCATAGTCAGAAAGTAGATGCAGAGAGTGGCACGGTGTTTATACAAGCCTTTAGTACCATTGTACAGCAGTCCCAGGGTGAAAACATGGGTTTGTATAGCTATGCAAATGAGGCATGGATTGAGCTTTGGGCTCTGAATGTCACTTGAGAAGGTCCGGAGGTTGCAATTGCGCGGTCAGATGGAAGATAAGATTACATTTTGAATTTTTGTCATACGGAAATTGAACTTATTCTTTATCTTGTGTTTTAAAAGGAAAGTATCTTAACTTTATATAAAGCAGAACTATTTTTTTGTTTTTAATACTTTAATCTTTTTTATTGGTTATCAGGATAATGGTAAAATGACAACATCTTTTAAGAACTACTTCAACATAAACATAGTAAAAGAATAAATAACAAACCAATAGAAACAACCACCATAATGGAACCCAAGTTTCATGTTTTTGACTTAGTAAAGCTCAAAGAAAAATTGAGTAGAGAGCTCTACAAGCTTTACATGCCTTATGTTCTAGGCCAACCATTCTCAACCAGGGTTCCGTGGAACCCCAATTCCTTGGACCATGGTTGATTGACATTTGAGGATGTCTGCATAGTTTTTGGGGCAACACTAGTTGGTAGAGCCAATGACGCGACCCTTATGATGGTTTTAGGTGTCAATAAAGGTGTTTTTCTACCCACCACTGTAGTGAGGCAATCTGTTACTGGCTTCCAATTTAAGAGCCTGTTTTTTACCATTACCACCCAATATATTGGCTTTAACAGGGATTCCAGAAAACCTGAAATTTAGTTCAAAGGTTCCTCATGTGTAAAAGGGTTGAGAAAGGCTGGTTTCGGCTTTCCACATCTCCCTCTTTGTATGTCTTCATGCTTTTTTTTCTGTAAGGGGCCCATCATTGCTCAGAACAAAGTGGCTTTATCCTGTCCTGTCCTATTATATTATTTCTCATTTGTTGACTCTTGAGGATAATACGACCCTAATACATGCCCAGTTCCTGGTCAAGGAAAAAAAAATATGTACAGAGAACTTTCTGTCAATTACATCAACAGATATTGATGGCCTCATCACCTCCATGCAATGCACCAAGCAAATTGGCTTAAAGATGAAACAAATAGTTAATGCAAAAGATAACACTGCTCCACAAGTGTTCATGAATGCATGTTCTTGAATTCTAATTTACTATTCTAAGGTTTATTTGAAGAAATATTTGATGTCTTCCTTTGTGGTCCTATTATGGATATACGTATTTATATTCAGGGACAGCTTTGTGCATAGCTTGGCATTTAGATAAGATTTACACAAGGGTGACACCTACCTGGCTTTGATCTAGACTCTTTTTCCTGTGTTAAGGACAATTTGACACTTTGGAGATTCCATTGAGGTGCACATAGTTTATATTTCTTAGTGTTTTCATTAAATCCAAACTAAAGCCCCACAAATTATAATTGAAAGAAGAATTTATGTTGCCTGACCAAAAAAGATGTCCCCGAGCCTGTGGGGGCAGTGCCATGATCTGGGGGTGATTCAGTTGGTCAGTGAGATTTGTTGACTACCTAAATTTACTGAATGATCAGGTTTTTCCATCAATTGATTTTTTTCTTCCCTGATGACACTGGAATATTCCAAGATGACAATGCCAGGATTCATTGGGTGGTTCAGGGAGCATGAGACATCATTTTCACACTTGGCATGGCCACAATGGATCCCAGACTTGAACCTCATTAAAAATCATTGGAATGTGCTGGAGAAGACTCTCATTGGCAGGGGTCCAACTCACACTTTCTAAGACAGCAACAGTGGCCTTTAACTTATGTAGCATAAAGCAGTGGTCGCCAACCTTTTCGGACCTACAGACCACTAAACTTACAGGCTTTGGACTGTGCATGTGTGGGGAGCTGTGTGTCACTCAAAGGGGAAGAAACTTCCCCCATAGTGACGTCATGATGCCAGAATCCTCCCACTCTCCCTTCGCAGGTCTGAGCCCTGAGCCTGCGATCTGTTCTGACCCCGCTGGGGCCGGAGACGCAGACCACCAAAATGGTGCAACTATAAAGCAACCAATCTGCCAACGTTTGTTGTTCATCCAATAAAAGAGTAGATCTGGTTGCAACAAGTTTCTAAATAAAAACACACGTGCTCAGTGTTTTGTATGACAAGGTGAGACGGGCGAGGTACATGTAATTAGGTTACACATACATTTGCTCCATGCTTCTAATAACCAGATTGAAATCCGATTCCACATTCCAACAAATATTCCATCTCAATCAGGCCTGGAGTCCTCCAGCAATGACAGAAATCCTTAAAATCACGAATTCTAAGAAAGAAAATGAAAACTTCCTGCATTGCTATGTTTGTTTTTTCTGGTTTATTAGGAAAGATCTGTGTTACTATAGAAGATTAGTTTAGCAGCTGCGAGGCATGTGTTTCTTCATAGACGAGCCTCGTACTCGGAGGATTTGGTGGGGGGCTACATCACGCTGTTCTCCTTTCAGCTTCATACACACCAGCGTCGGCCTCGGGGCTTGTTGACACCAGAGTGGTTTCCTCAACGTGTAGAGACGTGTGGAAGGAAGCAAAAAAAATGCTTTGCTTTGGTTTTATGCTGCTTTATGTGGATTCTCTTTATGTGTGTTAAATGCATGTTATTGTGTTTATATTCATTTTTTGTATTTTTAT
>NC_092858.1:16855629-16857307 GCF_032062135.1 Pyxicephalus adspersus
CGCCTTCATGGGCGGGCACAAGTGCCGCACGCTGGATCTCAGGGGAAATCAAATGAATTTTTTTTTTCTTGTTTTCCCGTGCAGAAAACCTGGTGCGTCTTATAGTCCGGAGCGTCTAATGGTCCGAAAAATACGGTATATAGAAATTTAATTAATTAATTGATTAATTAATTGATTAATTAAATAATGAATTTTAATCAAAACAATTTTAATTTTCTAAAAAATAATTGCGGGCTGTGCTGATCAATGAATGCAGTGTGCGATCCCTGGCACTGGAGGTTGAATGGGGACAAGCCTCCCCATTCAAAACCTCTAGTGCTCTCTGATGAGAAAAGCTCTAGTGCTCTCTGATTGGCTGAGAAAAGGAAAATCTTGATAACGCTCAAGCGTTAATTAACCTCTAGTGCCCAGGGATCGCACACAGAATTCCCAGGGCTGCATGAATGAATGCAGCCCTGGAAATCATCCTGTACTGATTTCCTTGAACTTCCGATGTGTTCCCGAAAAGAGATTGCCGAAACTTCGCTGATCCATCGGAAGTTCGAAGAAATTTTTGCGAGAATGTCAGAGGCATTCTCACTTATCCCTAGTAGCTACAAAAGAAGACATTGTGAATGGAGCATGAATTGCAGCAAATTGCATTAAGTATGTGCTGTTCTCTGCAAAGGATAAAACATTTTTTTACGGCTAATACGTAAACACATATTTAAAACAACAGGAGGAATGTATTATTAAGACATAAAAAAAAATTTGATATTTTTATGTTTTTAACATTATTGAAACTTCTAAGCTGAAACTAGGCTGAACTCTAGAAGTTGAAAAGGGCAACAGGAGAGATGAAGGCCTAGATTTACAGAATAAATAAAATAGAAGCAGGGAGATCCTTGTGTTGCAAGTCTTTAGGTACAGCTTCTTCTCCAGTAAGGAGAATAGAGGGCAGTATCATTGAGGGGTCTGTTTATCAGTGGCTTTACTCAGGAGTTACACAGCTTTTATCCAACATTTTCATCCAAAACTTACACAAAGTTCTAAATAACTATTTGGTGTAACTGTAAAATGCAAGTAGGGGATGCTTCTACCTCCTGCTCTAAATGGATATGATCCCAGGCATGCACAGAAAGAAAAGCCTGCAGCCTCATGGGATATGTGATGTAAATATTCCAGAAGGCTGCAAGCGGTAAATATAGAAGGGGTGGGAAGTAAAAAAGAAACTTTTTTTAATTATGTAAAAGGGAAAGCTACCCTTTTATGTAATGGTTATATTTTGATTATAGGTTACTTCAAGGCAGCCCCTTCAGAAGAACATCCTTTGTGCCCCAGCATAGGTAAGGTGGAGGGTTGGCAGATTCTGTGGCACAAAGCCAGCCTTGGTGTGTTTGTCTAAATGACCATGGTGGTAACAAATTTTAAGCTGCATTTGGACCAGGACATGTATGAGTGCTTCTGTATACTGTGTATGGGGCTGCAGAATATGTAATCTCTATATTCTATAAATACCGACAATAATAACTGTTTGTGATCATCGGTATGCACATATACAGCACGTTAACGAGGACTTAGGTGTAAATAAAGCTCAATGTTTCCAAGGAACGCATCCAATATAATGAGCTGTTCAGCCTTCTATGGGACATATTATAAAGCTGTGATCCATTTAATGATTGTTTCTGTTTTGTTTTTT
>NC_092858.1:16861242-16864681 GCF_032062135.1 Pyxicephalus adspersus
GAAGGTGGCTGCACTTATTTATGCAGAAAGAAGGTGTTTCTCTTTGTTAATTCTGTCTGTTGGTGAGAAAACTGCTGGGTATGGACAGCTGTCAACTTTGAGTACGAATCTCTGTAGTGCCTGGCAGTATTCTTGAGGACAGGCAGGTAATTTTGTCCACCAACACCTTAATGGAATCCAAAATCCAAGTACAGCCCAAACTTCAACTTTGGAGAGATTTTCTATTTGTCTACAGGACAGAAAGGGAGATCTGTGTTGCCAAAAAAAATTGTTTTCAAACAAAAAAATGGAAAATATTTTAGCTTACCAGTGCTTAGATGTGGTTTTCCGCCTGATAAACCTCAGAACAACACATTCCCAGTCCCTGCCTGATTCACCGGTGGTCTGGGAGGTCAACTTCTCTAAATTGGAAGCCATGGTTGTCATACAGGTGAATTTTAAACATCTTTACCTTTTCTCTTTAAATTGAATCGAGGTATGGGGTTTTGCAGTTTTCTGAAGAAGTTATATGGCTGCTTTGTGCTTTTCGGACAGTTCACAGGAAATAACATGGAAACCACATTTTTGGTATTTTCTCTTTTTAGTAAAAATTTTTTAGCCTGAGAAACTAAAACCAATTTTATAAGCTGCAGAATATTACATTTCTTTTTTGGCTTAGATATGTTCTCGGTTGCTTTATGGTAGTTTCAGTATTTCAAAAAATCAATTTAGGATGTTTCATTTCCTAAGGTTATGTTTAAATTTCTTTTTTAAATACCCTGATTTAGCTCAAACATAGACAGGTTTGAATGTTACAGACAGACTTTACAGGGAGTGGTTTATATATAGAAGTAAGCTATTTTTGGGTATTCCTTCTGTCTTTCCATGAAACAGATACACATACAAAATGAGGAGGAATCATTCACAAAAATGGATCACTCTGATTTATGGAAAATATCTAATTATTTAAAACTTGGGTTTCATTAGTCATATACAAATCCAGTCTTAATTCTCATACAGACTTTACAACATATACACACTCAATAGATTTCCATAGACAAAACCAATTATTACTGATTGTCATGTGCAAAAAAATCTACAGTGGTCCCCTGTGTCAGTTAAGAAGGTCATTAGCGGTCCCTCCTATTGAACTTACTTCAAAGATTAAGGACAATTCCTATAAATTTTGACAAATTGATATATGTTGCATCCCAATTCACAATGCATACAGAAAATACAGATGCAGATAGATAACTGCGGGACTTTTAAGGCATTCAATCAAAACTCAATTTGCATATTTGATATATGTAAAATAAAACGTTCATTTATTCAAAACTCATTAAAAGCTACAGAAAAAAACAAGTTCTTCATTCATTTCATATATTGGTCTGTTTTATGTGGATAGGCATTAAACGTTGAACCCGTTTCTCGGAACAGAGTTGGCTTCCTCAGGAACAGAGCAGCCTACAAAATCAATTTTAATTTCACATGATTATACTTCCCAAACATTCAGGTAGATAGTTACATGTGAATTTTTTGAAGTTACTTACATCTTTAATTTTTTAATTGCTTCCTCGTTTAAACACAAACCAACAAAACGATCCTTTACTGTCTAGATGAACCAAATGGACCAAGATATCAATATAAGGGAGGTGAAAATTCTTTTTTTTAGAGGAAACAACAACAAAGTTCAATTAATTGATCTACCTACCTTATTGATACCACCAAACGGCTTATCGCCTTACCACCATAACTATCTACCCGAATGTTTGGTAAGGATATTCATGTGAAACTGAAATTGATTTTATAAGCTGCTCTGTTCCTGAGGAAGTAGACTCTGTTTCGAGAAACGCGGTGAACGTTTAATGCCTATCAACATAAAAAAGACTGATATATGAAATGAATGAATAACTTGTTTTTTTGTAGTTTTTATTGAATTTTAAATAAATTAAGGTTTTATTCTATACATATCAAATATGCAAATCCAGTTTGATTGAATGCCTTAAAAGTCCCGCAGTTATCTATCTGCATCTTTATTTTCTCCCTCCTATTGAACCACTAATGACCCATAACAGCTGATGCTACTGTTGTTCCAGTTACTGCCCCACATCCTGAAGCCTAATGCTTGGCCTTCCAACTTGCCATTTCCATAGAGCAGAACATGATCCTAATCAGAGAGCCAGACGGATTGTCTGTACAACAATCTTCCACCTAAACCATCACAATCAATTCAGGGTACAGGAATGGAAAATGTATACTTAGCATAAGACAAAGTTTCAATTCAAATTTGAAAAAGTAAAATAAAATAGATTCCCATGGCATAGCATTTACTGAATCAACACAAGAAGACATGGTATTGTACAGAGCCTGTGTGTGTGGATATCATCTTTGTCTGAAGATTTCACGAGGGATCAGTTTGTACAGTGTTTTATGTGTCTGGATATGTGGGCTGTTTTTTTGCTTATGTTATAGTGACTGGCTGATTCCTTACATAGTAGAATTGTCATTCATATCCAGGATGCTATAAAGCTGTCTCAGGCTGTATAGAAGAGAGAAATGGCCTTCGGGATATCCTCCTTCAGTCAGACTGCTGCTTCTGGGGCAGCCAGTATACAATTCCCAGACAAATGCAGATGTGTTATCTTTGGGTAGCGGAGGAAAAATCTCAATGTATGAAGGCCGGAGCCGCGGACCATGTCACCCATATGGATCGCAGGCTCGGTGGTGGTATCCAGAGACACAACCCGCCCACTCTCCCATCACAGGCTCATGACGTCACTCTGGGGGGAAGTTTCTTCCCTTTTAGGTGAGACATGGCTCCCCAAGCATGTGCGGTCCAGAGTCCGTGAGATTAGTGGTCCGTGAGCTCCAAAAGGTTGGGGACCACTGCTCTAAGGAACATTGACCTTCAGGCATATAATGCACCTTCCATTAATCTTGTATTGGGGATGAAGATAGTTGGAGCATTTCCCTTATTAAACATTGCAAGCCAAATCTTTTCCTAAGCAACCATTATTCATTGTAAGTTAATAAATCTGCATGGTTGTTGGATCTATACTGCATGGTGAATGCATGAAATAAATCTTCTATTAGTGTGTTCTTTGCTTGCTATGCTGGTGGCGCCTTTTGGAATTCACCATCATCATCCCTTCATTAAAGACAATCGATAAATACTGCAATGTGTCTTCTTGTGAGTTATGAACTATTTTACCTGGATATAAGTGGCCATATCAGGCGATTATCACCTTTAATCATGGGTGCCTTTATCCAATTTGTTTTGAAGAAGACCTATTACACAGAAAAAATAAAAAGAGACTGCACTCTTAGTAATAGTAATATCTACTTATTGTCACATCAACATGTTATGAGATTGTTTCATATTGTGTTGAAATCCTATTGTTTATTTAAGTGGAATCCAAGCCAAAACCCTTGTTTGGGATACTGTGGTAAAGGGTTAGAA
>NC_092858.1:16866809-16929802 GCF_032062135.1 Pyxicephalus adspersus
TAAAAAAATGGGTTAATACTTATCTGTTCTTCTGCCAATGCCACTAATAGTGGTGAAACTTGAAAAGTGTTGTAATTGTTGGATTCCTTTGCAAGCCACCAGCCACTACATCACTACAGGAGCCAATAGTGGTGTTGGGAATAATGGATAGAACTACAGCACAAGGTGGTACGCACATGTAATCCAAATGGATAGAAGATTCTGCAGCCAGTTTAGCTTCAACACAGCAAATATCAGCAAGTGACTAAGAAGAATATAACATGAAACTAAAGGGAAAATGTATGAAGCCCGGCATGTTTTTATTACTGCCTGTTTTCAATTGGGAGATTTACTACTTTACTTACTTATGATAACCACTGGTAATGCTCGTGGAAGTAAATATTTTATTGCCACCATTAGGGGCACTTGGTCATCAAGCCATAAAGTCAATATTACTTCTCCTCTTTATCTCTATAGTGCTGGTATTTTGAGCAATGCTGGGGTTTTGGTTTACATTGTTTATGTTTAGGGTTGTAGCAATGTTTAGACAAGGCTTACTGATTATCACTCTTGCCATTTACCAAGCCCCATTAGCATAAAATAAATTTCCAATGCCCCAAGTGTCTGGCACCATAGGTGAGAAGGTAGCCTGTAGCTGTGTCCAATCTCTATATAGCATTTATTATCATTTCTCAGGGAGGATTTCTTTAACCATAGTTTGTATATGGTACAGGGTTTTGTACAAGGCTTCTCTCATGTTCAAATTGAAGCAGTACTAATTTATATTGAAAATGTTGATTTTTCTTTTAAAACTTTTTTTTACATAGACCAGTTATTGAAAATTTTGTACAACTATTCCAGAAAAGCAAAGTTTCTTTAAGCCCTACCTACCACTTCTATACCACAAAGGTCTTACAATACCATGATTTGTGACTAGGTGATTTACTTCTGAAGGAATGTTTATTTTTGTTACATCTTGTCATCTTATTTTATGATTGAACGCACTTGGAGCACCGTTTAGCAGATGTTTACAATTTTCCTAATCAGATAGTCTGTATCCAGCTAACCCACTGTACCAGATTGCATTAAACACAAAAGAAAACCTTACCTAAATCCAAGGTCAATTATATCACATGAATTACATTGTAAGGCTTCTGACAAAATCTGGTTTTCATCTTCTGGCTCAACCAAAATGGAGATGAAGTTCACTTTATTAGAACAAGCCTCTGAGCAAAGGATTCTGGGAGCTTTAGGGAATTGCTATTTCAAGGGGAAAGTATGGAATTATACGATTACTTTTCGCAGTGAAATGAGATACATAGACACACAGTCAAAACAGATAATAAAAACCATTGGACAACATGACCAGTTAAAAGTCACTTATTCTATTGAGTACAGAGTAATAATGTCGCCTGCTTCCAATTAAAGGAGTTTTCTAATAGATCCACACTTCCTTGCCCCCTGCCCACTGCAGACCCCCATCATGTAAGCTTTGGTGTCAGATGGTGTAGATACTTACTTGAATGAACAAAAAATGTTGTCACTTTGTCACATGGTCTACCTACCAACCTCATCATGTGACAATGTTTGGGCTGGGCAGGGGGTTCTGGCCCAAGCTCTGTCCTATGGGAGAGTAAGAGGGGTGCTTGAAAGATTACACAGTGCTAATGATTCTCTTTGTCCCTATGTGGCAACCCTGACCAACCACAAAGCTCCAGAGCTGTCATATGGGGGGGAAATGTTGCATTCTGCTCCATACCCTAAAGTACAGGGTCTTATTTCACCTGGAATGGGAAAGTGAATATTAGGGGGAGCTAATGGGGACAAGATGAGGAGTGATGAAACCAACTTCACCATGGCTATGGGTAGACAAGTAATTAAGCCTAAACCATAAAAATATTTGATTGGGGGTTGCCAAACACCTCTCTATTCCTTTTTAGAGCTATTCACTTTTTCAAATATACTTCCTCCACATGGGTCACCCACAACATTGAAGGATTGTTTCTAATCCCTTGCTCCCACAGCATCCCAGTATTAGAAACTTTTATTTACATCGGAACTTGTTCTCTACCTATACAAGTCAATGAGATTGCTAAATCACCTGGGATCAAACCAAATGCTGCTTTAATATTAACTAGAGTAATAATATTACCTCCTTATCTAATGACCTATAAGATGCAATATAATTCAATTTTTTTTTTGGGATTAAGCTGTGCTTCCAAACTTAGTCTTCAATTACCAAAGAGTTGTAAAGTAAAAAAAAAACTTCTCTATGCTAATTGCTATATTTTATCACATTGGCCATTATTTAGGAAAGCTATGATAGGCTGATGGATATCTGTAATACAAGGTGAGACATAGTTGATGTTTATAGTGATTCCATCTAGTAGTACACACAGATCACTATCTTATTTGATAAACGTATTTCGATAATATACAACAAGGAAAGCCCCCCTTTCTGAAACTCAGCACTGACACAAAAAACGTACCTAGCCTCTCAACCCCATGTCCCACATATTTCACAATAATCTTTTACAGTAAGCAAATTTTATCTTTATTTTGTCGAGTATTCACTTGCTGTTGTATTTAAAAACTTTACATTATTTTGTCTCTGTTCCTGTCTCAGACGCTACATAATAGCAAAGCCAAGCTGAGAACAACGCCCGATTCCTTTGAAAAAGCCTCCAAATTGAATTGTGGCATTACATGCCTCTCTTCCATTGAACAAATGAAACCCATTTTCTTTGAATGTTTCACAACAAAGAATTGATTGTCGTTCATTGAAACTCAGCTACGGATAATCAGTAGAGGAGCTTTTCAATGTTTTTATTTTTTATTTCCCGCAGAACATGACGTTTTCATTGTGGTCGCTGGATCTTGTTTTTGACTTTTTTAACATAATGTTTGAACAGTGTAAAAAAGGAACTTTTTTTAATGTCTCAGTGTGGTTGCAAAGTTGCAAATCCTCTGCAATGTTTATTATTCCAGCTCATTGAAATCCTTTTCTCCCCCAATTGTTGGTGTAAGCATCGGCTGGCGAAATGTTCCTACGTGCCAGTTTCTGCGAAAGTCGAATCAGGCGCAGAAGAGTTCGTAAGAATCATTTGCTGTTGACCTTAAAGTTCTAAAAAGTAAAAATTTGGGCTCAATAGAGATGCACATAGGAATTCAAACTTTAAAGTGGGGATCTTATTAAAAATTGACATTTTACGTTAATATATAGGGCTCACATCAGCATCATCCAATAAATAACTATTTCTGAATGCAAAAAGAAATCTTTCTATTCCACTTACCATGAATAATCCTGAGCCCCTATTTACCATGTTTATGCTAGTGAAAAGATAAGTGAATTATCTCTTTCTGATTGAAAATTCTATATGCTATGTGAATTTTTTAAAATATAATAAATCAGCCCTAAAGTGTCTTCATAGCTCACAATAGTGAACCATTGCACAAAGACAAATGTCCTGTTCATCCCAATAAGCATTATTGCATTATTGGGCATCACTACTGTAAAGCTGGTAAAGTATCCTTCTATACCAATGGGGACCTTTTCTCTAAGCTGGAGTTGCATCTTGTGTGACTTTTACCTATATGAGCGTTCAATGAACAGACATTCTACTTGGCCAGGGGGAGCAGGACAAGTGGGGAGATGGGAGGATAAGAGAAATATGCCCCCATGTAATAGTTCACATTAGAAGTTTGTTAATTAGTGACTTGGCATGGCGGATTGCAAAAATGTTGCGGGATGCCTGTACTGATGCTACCTTTTACGTGAAGTAATCATAAATGGACCTTCTCTGTAGCATGCTGGCATGTAATACTTATTTCTGCTCGGGCTGTGGTTTCTTTCTTAACAGAGCCAGTTTTATACTTTTTTCTCTCTTGAGCCAGCTAGCTTGTACTCAATACGGGAGGACCACTATGATGATATTGGAAGGTCTTTGGTGGGAACCGTACTGGTTGTGGGTATAATAGCTCAATGCTAAGCTCTTTTATGCATTATAATGAAAACATTAAAACCATGATATCAGTACAACCTAGCAGCCACCCCTAATGACCAAGGCACCTTAGTTTTGCCTGGTGACAGAAGGCTCCTATTCTTGAGCAATGCCAAGTGCTTCTGGCAGGTGGGGATGAGGTGCCCATTACTGCATCTTCTGTATGGTTGAAGGCTACATCCCCCTGTTATATAGAAGAGCAAACAGTTCCCAGTGGTCCCCATAGGTCACAAATTACATGAAGCCATTTTTTAGGTCATTTCTGGGCAGTGGCAGCCCATTCTGCATTAGTGGGTCACTTTAATGCAACACATGCTTCTGAAGAAGCAGAAGGTGGTTATGAGAAACATGTCGGAAGGAGAAGACATAAAACAAAAAGTTGTGTTTATATGAACTTTGGGCATTTTGAAATTTTTATCTTTTTGTAAAATTGTGATAAAATGTTGTGACAATGGTGTTCCTAAAAAGTCATATTTTTTGGGATGTACTATTTTAATGCAACACTTATTAATAGGTGAATTCATCAACACACTGCAAGGGCCTGATTACGTCTAAATAGACTCTGTCTGTGCTGCATAGTTTAGCAGCAGAGACAAGCTCATAATGCTTTATGGTAATTGAATGCTTTTTCCTATTTACGTGAACATGAGAAGTGGTAGCCATATGCAGTGAAATTAAAATATTTCTATAGCTATCAGTTATAAATATGAAGGATTCCATCATTTTTTATTTAAATAGAAGTCGTTCTAAAATTATATGTTTCATTATACAAGGATTATAACAAACAATTCTTTTTATATTTAAAAAAAAAAATACCAATGCTATCTTTAGATGGGTCTGTCATAACAGAAGGAATATGGGGACAAGTTTTCCTCCCACATTAAAGAAAATCAAGATAAATATGAGATGATTTTTTTCCCATGACCCCATTGGTTCAAGCTGTTCCAAGGACTGGATGTTTAGAAATGTCTAGATAACGGCCTCAATTTTTCAAATTCTCTCGCCATCATATTCCAGTGACAGGAATTTGATCTGTGCCCCTAAAGAGCTTGTGGCAAACCCCAGTGTCACCGGGATACGGTGCTGGGAAGATAACCGGGGGCTTCAGGCAGTTCGGTTTTACTACTTTGTCAGGTTTATTTGTGCGCTAACGTCAGCTGTAGAGATGATGTGCTGGGAATTGCCTATAAAAAGCTCACAGTGAATTTTATGAATGTGATCATTTAAACATGCAGATCTGGAATTTCAAAGCTGCGTGCGCTCAGATATTAGGACAGAGGGAGGTATTGTATAATTTCATTTGTGCATATCCATTAAAGCATGACTCCAGTTTATCAAAATAAAAAAAATAATAAGATGGTTCACAAAAACAGTAAGACAGCATCTCTTGCTGCAGTACATTGTCCTTAACTTACTTTTGTCCTTTTCACTACTAGATGTATCCAGTATTTCAGGTGGAAGAGTTATTCAACCACATACTCAGATCCCAGGCTATTTCAGGTGTGCACGTCTGTGTTTCTCAACCAGGGTTCTATGGATTCCTAGGGTTACTCCAGAGGATCCTGGTGATTACTTGAGCAATGAGCAGTTTGTGACTCTCAGGCCAATCAAGATGGCCAAAGATTGCAAGGAGGAAGTTAGGATGGAGACAGGTGATTATAGCGAGATTTAAGCTACGTAGACACTTCCACACTTCTCGGGCGATAATTGGCTCAGGGCCGATATCGGACGAGAATCTGAAGTGTGTACAGCGCGCGTCATTCATCGACCGAACAACCCTGCTGGCAGATCCACGGACGTTGAACAACGAACAATCGTAATGCAAGCGAAGGGGGAGAGCTCATATTGGGGTGCTACTCTGTCACTCTCCCCCTTCCTCTCTGCATAGAGCAGAGAGGTGTTGTATGTACAGCATCGTTCATGCATCGTGCAGTGCTTAGTCCTTGGAATGGAATGTGAAAGATCCTTTCCAACGACTAAAATTGGAAGTGTGTATGCGGCTTTTGTTTTGTTTTAAGAAAACCCGTCTACCAATAAATTAAACATGTTGGCAAGAACTGGACTACACGAGGCAAGCTGCCATAACTCTGCCTGCTGCTAGTGTGGACTTACAAAGCTACGAGACCATTTAGTGTAAGATCACAGAAATCAATCACACTTGGAAGAAAATATTCTGGTCAAATAGGAAAACAAGCTGTTGGGGTTTAGAAAATTCAAGAAAATGGCAAGGCTGTTCTACATGTGTTGCCATTTGGATAAAGTGAATACTGTCCTTTTTCGAGAATTCCTGAGTGTAAGTCCGCTAATGAATGTTGGTCTGTACACTCTGTATTGTGCCAGAATGTAAAGGCAAAACCTGTGTTTATATGGTAATTGGGCAGCAAGTATTGTTGGCACATTGACTGAAACCTGCTGTTATATGAGTTCAGATTCTAATACTGTGGAGTTTGAGATATTGGATGAGTTCTTTATTTTTGATTGGACATTTTGAGGTCACTGATGGAATTCAATAAGGACTTGGCACAAGTTTTGAATTTTCATTGAATTAACAACTATATTTTTATCCAAACAGACAGAATCCATAGACGATTTCTCCAAGGCTGATGCATTTATTTGAAGGACTAACCCTGGCTTGAAGCATTAAAATAATATATTGAGTACATATAGTGATTGCTAATAAGCTTGCTTCAGCACTTTGACCAGTCAGTTTTAGACAATGTGGTCTTTTTTTTTTTTTAAAGCGTGTGTATATGAGGTTTTGTCTTATATATAAAACTTGTATATCTAATAGTCACCCAAGATAAATGGCTGTGCTGGTCTCTGGTGAAAATCTGACATGTGTACAGCGGATCCCCAACGTCGTAGACAGATTGATGAACAACTCATTGGAAATGACTTCTGTGCATTTTATGGAGGAGAGCACAGCAGGGTGCAGCATGCTCTTCCTCCAATTCCTTCTCCAATAAATGGAATGGAGCTGTGTGTACACCATTCATTTGTTTGTCCAAACAATCACAAAAGATCCATCCTAAAGGGATCATTGGTCTAATATACTAAAAAATAGTATAACCAAGAAGATCGATTCCACTTAGTTTGGATTACTGTTTGATTTGAGTATAAATGCAGGCAGGATTTGAGAAACATTGTTCTACGTCATGACTCAAACAACAGTTGGAGATTTTGCCAGTTTTCTATCAGATCCAGAAATAAAAAGTTTTTCCGGAGTTAGGGTAATATTTTGTTAATTTAGAAAGTCAGCCTATATTCTGCAGAGGATTGTGGACTGAACCATAACATCAAACAGTAGGATGAGTTCAATTTTTTAAAGCATCTTTTAAACACGTTAATCCTACACTATCGTTGGTGATTAGATTACAGTATACAGCTTCTATAAAGTGACGATTGCAAACAAGCAATCCATCATTAATTACAATATCAAATCATGCCACACACATAATATGGTTTTACATTATGAGATTGACTGAAAATATTGAACTAAAATACACACAGTTTTTATATCTAAATAATCTATTAAAACAACATAAACATACAAAATCTATTATAATCATGTAAATGTAATCTGAATTCCAAGGCACAAGGATAATTATTTAAACAATCACAAGCAATTGACAAAATTCCATCACATCAGTCAGCTGAGCAGTTGCAAGGTCTTTGATGTGCAGTTTGTATTCAGTTCAATCAGTTTTGCATTAAATGATTACTACAATGTGTAATACGTGATGGCCACTATAACAGTATCTGTGCATGAAGCTTTTAATGTATTTTTACCTCTAGATAGCAGGTATGAAAACTCAAATATAAAAATCAATGTCACCTTCTAAAGTCTGATCTCCATGAAAAATCACTGTATACAACGGGTTTGATTTATTAAAGTTCTCCAAGACTGAAGAAGAAAGACTACCATGAAAGAACATGTGTGATCCAGCAATCCTGGAATGGATTTCTTAAAAAATAATTTGGTAAATGTTTTCAATACCAGGTCAGATTAATCCCTGGTTTGCTGGATCACTCTTGTTCTCCCTTTAGAGTCTCTCTTCTCTAGTTTTGGAGAGCTTTAAAAAATTGGGCTCAATGCCATCATCCCTCCTTTCTGGATGGATTTTGGTTTGATCTGTTGCCTGTGCTGTTATACTGGCTTGGAAATAAAGTTTTTTTCTGTGCCAAACTGTTTGATTTAGAGAACTGATTTCCATTTTTACAAGTCATATGTTTTTGCAGTGTCCTACATTGTGCATGTGGCCCCATCATCAGGCTCTTAGCAGGGATAGGGATCACAGCTATAGTCAAAATTCTCACCACATCTCACATTTTTAGAGCCACAACACCTTATATCTGATCACCTTATATTTTTGGGGGATCACCAATTGGTTTTAAACAGCCATGGCTGGTATAAATGTAGCCAAGAGTTTGCAGTAGGTGTGTTTGGGAACATTTCTCTTGCATTACAAGCAGGTAGCAGGTGTGTTCTTTGATCATCAGATGACCAAGTAAAGGGCGTGGGTTGACTGATGCACTATACTAGGGGTGGGGTGTTCAAATTTAGTCCTGAAGGGCCACAATTTACTACAGATTTCTGACCCTCGAAGACAGGAGCTGGATTTTCATGCACTAGGCTAAAACTTTGAATAAAAACTAGAACATTTCACATTAAAATCGTGTTTCTCCTTTGGCATTCAAGGCTAAATGTTTAATTTTGTGTACCAGTAATGTGTAGAATGCCAAACTGATACCCATTCAAGATCCGGCAAAGCTGGCAATATATAGGCAAGACGGTATAAATGAAAGAGGAACATTGCATTATCTTAGTGGGCTTTTTTAAAATGTAGCAGTAATTTGCTTATGCTCCAAGTTGATACAAAAGACACAAAAGTGCATATTTATATTATTTAATAAATAATTGATTGTTTTAAATGCAACAAGTATCTGCACATGACTTTATATTGGATTCATGCAATCCTGCATACAGTACAGTTCTGACATGGAAAGGGAGAGGTAGGATTGGGAGCCTATCTGGTGTGCCTAATGCATATGTGTTGATAATAAAGATATGGCTATCAGGAGGGAGAAGAGAGATTTGGTCTGATTTATTAAAGCTCTCCAAGACTGGAGAGGTACACTTTCATTTGTGAAGCTGGGTGATCCAGCAAGCCTGGAATGGATCTGGTCCAAGATTGAAAACATTTGCTAACAAATTGCAAATGACTTTTAAGAAATGCATTCCAGGTTTGCTGGATCACCCAAGCCTTGGGGAACTTTAATAAATCAGGCCCATTATTTCACCTGTTTGCTGCTGTTCCTATATTTTCTAATCAGAAGGCTGGAGATAGATAGGACCTCACAGTATTCCCACTGGTATTCTCATTCAAATGACTTTGTAGGGGCAAATAAAACACAGAAATGAATGAATATGCACTCAAGTTCTTAAGCAGGAAATCAGCTTTATTTTGGAATAGTGTGTTTAGCTTTTTGTATCTTTTGCTTTTTTTCAGTCTTTCTAACTATGTTACTTTGCCTACAACTTTCCAACTATTTTCCATGTACGATCTTTGATAAATCCCAGCATACTTGTTCATCATTTTATGCCATTTAAATGGTCATGACTTATAAAGTTAATCGTATAACCGGCTCTGTGTTTACAATCTGCTGTGTGGGCAAAGCTTTCCCAGCGTGAGATGTTCGGCTTGAAAATAAATTGAGTGCAGGAAGTGTAGCAGCTGGTGGCGATCACAAGTGCACGATGGGGGACGCCTGTGGTTTTGCTGCATGTTGCTGTCGGTTGGATATCTTATATCAGAAATTTGCTATTCCTTTATCCTTTGGAGTATTAAAATGTTTCATTAAATATTCAAGTGTTTACCAATACATCATAGAGATAGAAAATGGTGTATATCCTTTATGAAAATTAGTTTACTAATTAAAGAACAATCCACTCAAAATGAACTGTTATCATTTAATGTGAGCTTGTGTATTTTTATATAGATTTATATACTTAAATTTGGGTGGTCAATAAAAAGGAATTATAGTGCTCCGTTGTTACCTAATTCTATGGCCCCGGATGATAAAACCTAAGCACATTTCACATTTGAAAAAAAAGATATTTGCATGCAAGTAGCATTAGCTTGAAATTAAACCAATCCAACTCCTACAGAGTTTGATTGGATCAGTTCTACCTTGGTGCCATTTACATACAAGGGTCAAAATGTTTTGCATCTCATTGAACAGCTCCATTCACAGTGCCTTACATGTGTTCCTACAATAATATTTCTACACACAGCTTCACTTGTGTTGCTTTAAGACATTCTCCCTGAAAACTCAAACATAAACCTTTTTTTACATAGAACACCACAATAAGCGAATAATGGTTCCCATCTGGGTATTACAATGTATTGCAATGCTTGCACATTGAGGTGCAATGGTCAGGTGCTTTGGGTAGATCTCTGCACTGGAGATACACAGCATATAAAACCTGACAAAGATTCACTAGCTGGATTCACTGGATATGGGGGTGTGCTCAGGCTTCCACAAGTGCCCCAAATCAGTTCTGCACAGGGGCTCATAGTTGGCTAACTTTGCCACTAGTTGACCCAAAACTTAGATCACGGCTATATTCAAATAGTAAATATGCCCATCTTGGCTCGTATGTACTTTAAACAATCCCACTGTGTACACAGTATATGACATACTCTAGACTTTTGTATGTTGTGCAGTACATTACATACTTTTAAATGTTTTGTCTCTTTCAAAGAGACAAAACAAGAAGTTTTCTTGGCCTTCTTCTGCAAATGCATGTAGCTTTCTGGCATGACGTGAGGTCAAGGCTACTAATATAGATAATTCTTCTTTACCTAGAAATAATTTAAAGCCCATCTGAACCTGCCCAGTTTAAAGATATTCTTTACCTTAGTTTGTTCTCTTTCTAAAGTAGCTATCCATGAGTAGAAAAGCCTTTCCAATGTCATCAGCTTCGGAGTGGCACCCTTGCTTGTTCTGGGGAATCAGTGGTCTCTTTGCAGAGGTCTAGGACACCAGCAACTTCCTGTAGTTTGGAGAACTCTGGCACTGATTTATCAAAGAATTGGTTGGAACTCTGCAGACATACTACTTCTACTACTTACTTCTGTAGAGAGCAAAGATCAGCATAGTTCAGAGCTTTCCTACTCCTTCAAAAGAAACATTGCAAGACTTAAAAAGTAGCTGTTTTTGAATGAAATGTTTTTTTAAATGGAAAGTTTAATTTGGAGTTATGTTAGAGGGTCGATAAGACAGCCAACTATCATTTCTGGGGCAGGTCAACATTGGCATCCTCGATATCCCAATTTAGGTTCATTTGTTGTGATCTCAGGCTGCCATGGACATAGGCTGGAGTTGCACCATCACTATGACCTGGGCACACAATATCCCTGCATGGCACCGTGCTCGTACATTCCTATAAATAATAAGGGGATTTGAGGTATGGGGGGTGTTGTAGAGTGCAGGGATGGCCTTAAATAACACAGAATTTGAATTTAATTACTGAACAGCTGCTTAGCTCTTAGCTTTTTGCCAGAAAATGATTTGTTAGAATGCATAGGGTTATAAAAAGTAATCAGCAACTCCTCCTAATACAGCTTGCTACTTTATAGATTGAAATTCTTTGTTAATCCATTCCCTCAAAATATCTTACAAAATGATTTTTTCCTTCCTCTAATATCTGTCGGTAAATCTTTCATTTTTTGTCCCAGCCCTAAGATGTAGCATATGGTAAAAATAAAAGAGCATATGGAACGTGACACCTAAGTCACAGAGAGTAATGTAAATGTTCCTTTTTCCTTGGAATGATTTGCTTTCATATCCCTGTGGATTTGCCCATGCATGCTCTAAGCATGTCAGGCCTGTGTCTGGATTATCCCATACTTGTCTTTGGGGTCCTCTCCACCAAATCTCATTTGCAGCCCCCGCTAGTGTGCTGGGAAGATAAAATCTTTGCAGGATTTTAGCAGTCTAATTTTTCATCACTGAGGTTAAAAGCTCAACTGCACCTCGATCAACATTGTGATAGATTTCATTTTCCAAGGCAGAGCTGTGATATCACCAGGGTTTTCAGTTTTATTTATTGCCTACACTGGTAATGTATAGAAAGGTTGTTCATTCCATGGAGCAGGGTGGATTTTGCAACCAGACAGGTCCTTTATTGCAAAGGGGACAGGCAATGTCCCTTCTCTAATAAAATAACCTTGCCTGTCAGATCGCAATTTTTTAAATACACTCACCTGTCCCAGTTCCGTCACGGGCTCCAATATCTTCCTTCTTCTATTCTTCCTGGTTCTGATCTTTAGCCATCTTGATTGTCTATGCCAGTATAGTGTAAAGCTACGCACACACTTCCAATGATTCTCGCCCAATAATCGGCTCAGGGCTGATATCGGACGAGAATCTGGCATGTGTACAGCACCCGTCGTTCATCGTCTGAATGACTGTCCTGGCGGATCCACGGACAATGAACGACAAACAATCGTAATGCACGGTTCTGCATAGAGCAGAACAGTGCTGTATGCACAGCACTCGTTCATGCATCGTGCAATAATAGTCATTGTAAAGGATCGTGAAAGATCCTTCCCAATGACTATAATTGCAAGTGTGTATGCGGCTTAACTTCTCATCATTGCATGTGCCCTCACATTGCAGAAGAGACATCTCCTGACCAATTAAAAATTTTCTACAAGCTACATAAAAATTTTAGTTCCTGATTTTAATGATCATATACAGCTACACTAGAATGAATGACGGCTGTGTATGCAGCGCTTTTCAGCTCTATGGAGAGGAGTAGGAGGGGGATGAGCAGGATGCACCTTGCTGCATTTTCCCCATAAGAAATGACAGCGGTCGACCCTGATCAGTCTTTTAGTGATCCACTACAGTGGTTTGTTAGATGACACTGTACACATATTAGATGATAATGATTGTTTATCTTGGTCAATATTCTTCTAGAATGTGTATGTAGCTTAAGCCTGGCCTGCCTAGCTTCTTTATGCTTCTGTATATATTTAAAATGTACCTGTAGTTATTGCAAAATGAACCTACTTTACCTGTGCAAGGTAAAGGAGCAGGTTTACTTTAATTCCCCCCTCCAAGCTTCAAGTAATTACTTTTTTATTGTATCCCAACATTCTATTTGATTTGTGTGAGTGAAGAAAAGTTGCTCCAGTTGTTGCGTTTTGTTGTTCTGTGTAAATGGAAGAGCTATATTCACCAAGCTCTATTGCTGTCACATGGAATTTTTCCTATTAATAAACTGTATTTATAAAGCGCCAACTAATAACGTAGCGCTGTACATTAAACAAGGGTTGGAAATGACAGACAGATACATCCAATGACAAAGGAGGATGAGAGGACTCTGAGCTTACACTGGAATTAGTTGTAATTTCTTCCATAGTTGTCAAAGTGAAGCAAAGTAAATTTTATCTCTGCCAATCATTGAGGCTCAGCATCGCACATGTGAATGGAAAAGCATCCAACCTAGGATTGCCCACTACTCCAGACTGATGATATTTGGATAACTCCTTCCAAGAACCACCTTCGTGCTTCCATTAGTGGTAAGAGTTCTTGGGAGGAGTACTGTGGTAGGGTGCTGTGATGTTTTCAAGAAAATATGTAGAGCACCCAGCAAGCCTCCTCCTCCCCACTAGCCATGGACATCATAAGGTCACATCATGAAAAAAGAAAGGTTTTAGATAACCAAATCATTAGCAAGGAAAGGAAGAATTATAGAAGACAAAATGAGCAAATAAATCTTTAGTTTGTCTTTAGATGCAAATTTTTAATGTCTTACTGAATTTTTTATTTTTTAACCTGCTTGTTATACAGTTTCCTATAATTTTTTTAATCCCTGAGGATGTTAAGCAAAGCCAAATCCAACTGTATGCAGGTGTTGTCTGATTTATTGGTACATGAGCACCAAAAAAGTTCATATTCATTTGGCCATTCTTAAATCCGCTGGGCGGCTTCTATTTAACAGTCATTTGCCTGATGTAGGTCTAAGTAATGTTGTGCTTTTTCTGTAGATAGGTCATGAGTTCTGTATTGCATAGAAGGAGGAACGCATTGTTTCTTTTCCAGCACAGATTTGGTCAGAGTTCACCTTCTGAGTGCTACTAGCACAGACACATCCCAAGCAGACAAAATCCTCATATCATAACTTCTGTTTTCTGATAAAGGAGGTCCATTTTGTTTTGAACAAGCTTTTCAGTTATTTATTAGCAAGCATATTTTTCTGACACAGATCCTAAAAAATCCAATTATTTATTCTTCAGTAGCACACCATATGTGCTACACTTCAACAGTCAGGACTACTGATATCCTCCTTCTTTACCTGTAAATAAATTAAAGCCCTTTTAAACCAGACCAGTTTACCTAAAACCTAATAAAGTGAAAACTAAACCTGTTTTATATCTTAGCCTAGAGTTTGTTACACACTTTATATGAGGACACAGTGGCATCTAGTGGTGTGACTTGAATATAAACTGACGTACACTTTATTATTAATCATTGAATCAATGTATGTTTGTGTTTTTAATAACCTTTTTTCCATGCATTGCTTGTGAAATTATAAAGGAATTTGTAAGACTGTGCCATACTGATCCTTTTACTGTAGGTCATCCTGATAGAGCCTGTCTGAAAACAACCGAATATCTTCAGCCTATAGTAACATTTAATGCATTTGGTCAACAAATACCCTGTCATCAAAGCCTAGGCAATCTAGGATATGGGTTTTTAATATATAGCAAGAAAGAAATAACCCAAAATAGGGTGCCTGATGATTCATGAGAAGTGTGGGTTTTAATTATCGATCCACTTATGTAATTCATTTCTTATTTTTTATTAGTCAGCAGTGTTTCTTAGGGAGTTTTTGCCGCAGCTAATGAGCACAACCAACTTGAGAGTTTCTGTGTTTCTTCATTACTTGTGTCTGTGTTTTCATTTATAATATCTGTAACACCGCAGGGAAAAGGCCTTTCCAGTCTGGTAATACTGAGCATTGCTTCTGTGGCCTTTCTTGTACAGATGCTGCTCTTTTCTTTCTTTTTCTTCTTGAATTGTATTTTATCTTTTCATTAACAAGAGATAAATTGGTCAGGGAAAGGTCACAGTCTGGATGATGGAGCAAGATGCACAAACATGGGACAAACTCTCACACACTAGAATAATAAATGCAGTGAAGAGTCTTGGCAAGCACAATCCAGGTGGTGCATTCCATCCAGTGCATGGGTCAATGAAGACTGCACATCTGCTTAAAAGTAGAGGGTCCGTCTTGTAGCAGGATTCCATGGAGGTCTCTCTATTTCCAATCACCAGGTTTAGAAACTTATCAAGGCCACACTCTTTATTGAAGACCAAGGTCTTAAAAATCTATTTTATAATAGTTTTTCAGGTACTTAAAATAGAATGTGACCTCCGCTTAGCCGAAGATGATCCTTCTAGCAGCAGGAATCCATGGTGGTCTCTCCATTTCCAATCACCAGATTTAGAAACTTATCAAGGCCACGCTCTTTATTGAAGACCAAGGCCTTCAACATTTATTTTTGGTATTTATGCTGGTAGCTGTGCTTGAATGGGATCTCTGCTTATCCGAAAATGGTTCTTTTAGCAGCAGGAATCTATGGTGGTCTCTCCATTACCAATCACCAGGTTCGGGAGCTCATGAAGACCATTCTCTTTATTAAGGCCTTGCAACATGTTTTATCATAGTTACAAATATCTTTGTTGGTCATTTTTTGGGAAACCAGATATGTTGATGCACAACATCTTTGGTGGTTCTGGTCTGAGCCATCCTTAATAAAAGCTTAAGTATGGATACAGCATTTTAGAAATCCTAAAGCTTAAACCCCCCAAACTGTAATTTAGCTTACTAGTCCATAGATTTGATGGCTGCAATAATTTTTGAGCCTTTTTCATATATTTTTAACTTGCAATTTTGCCAATAACATACTTTTTGTTTTAAGATAGCAACACCCACCCCATTGTATCAGGATAACAGGAACACAATGGCTAGGAGCTCCACCTTGTCTTTTTGTCCATAGATCAGTCAGGGTCCTATAGTCTTTAGAAAAATATAACTGATATCAGAATCTGATACTGTTTTTATATCAAGTGATATTGAAGTTAAAGGTATTTTTGCACTTATAAAATACAACACAATACTTTTAATGGTATATTTTTTGAAGGGGTGAAGCAGCACAAGGAACCAATTAGTGGTGTTGCCATACACATGTGTGAACATGTGACATGGTAATAGGAGAAACCATCCATGACTGTCATGAGATCTTCAGTCTAGTCTGATGCTTCTCCTTTCATGGTCCAGTCACTGACTGGGGGAATATTAACAAGACCTATAAGTGTTACATAAAAAATAGATCTCCTGCCTTGCTGTTTGGCAGATTCTCCGGACTAGGTGGACAGAAATACTAATCCCATGGCAAGTAAAACCTCTCCTATATGTATTCTTCTGCATATTTATCCGGGGTTTGGCTTTAAAGTCTAATTCTGCTGTTGCAAGTTGAATGACATGTGGTAAACATTTTGTTTCTGTTTGCAATACATGGATGCAGCTATTTTTGGTTAATATATCTATTATAAACATCCGTTACTTTCAACTCCTAACTATCTTTTAAAAAGTTGATCTCTGTAAGCTATAAAAATAAATGATGGGGCAGCTGACTCTTCCATAATAAACTGATTTGAAGTCATAAATAGATATCCAGCCTAATAGTCATATACTAACTGCCTCTATATTTATAGACCCTGATTTATGAAAGCTCTCCAAGGCTGGAGAGAATACACTTTCATCAGTGAAGCTGGGTGATCCAGCAAATCTGGAATGGATCTAGTCTAGGATTCAAAACATTTGCTAGCAAATGATTTTTAAAAAATCCATTCCATGTTTTCTGGATCACCCAGCTTCACTTCTGAAAATGTATTCTCTCCAGCCCTGAAGAGCTTTCATAAATCGGGGCCAAAGTCTCCATTTTCATGATACAGCAGTAGTACAAGATGTCTAAATATGACTGTTCACTCTGGAAAAGAACAGATCTATATTCAGTGCAATCAGTAATCAGCATTCAGTAGCGTCCCAGGCTCCTCTGTATGTGACAACACTCGGAAAGGTGTTATTGTGTCACCACAGAGAACTGGAGTGAGAGGCAACATTTTTATGTAATTCAAAATGTATTGTAAAACTTTTCTATAGAAAAAAATCGGTCTTACTTTAATATTTGCACAATCAAAAAAATATTTGCAAGCAGGCAGGTCTTTATTGCAGAAAGGCGCATGCCCAGCTCAATGTATGGTGCCGAGATATGCCAGGTGCCTGGGCCTGAATGAACTCCCGCACTCATGAATGGGAGTTATATCATCCCGGCCCAGCCAACTAATATGGCTGAAGATAAGGAAACCCAGAAGAGGAGAACAAGATGACAATGGCCCAATGTCCCTGCTACATATAAAGGACCTGTCTGGTCGAAATGTTTCATAATTTAGTTATAGTTTCAGTTTAAAGGAAAACTACAGTGAGGAAATATGGAGGTTGTTTTTGATTTGTGTACATTTCCCCCCCAAAACAACCTGGCTATTGCATGGAGCTAATATTAGGCTTTAGCACTTTTACTGACCCAAAAACTATGTGCTGATCTGACTTTATTCTGACATTCTAATTTGCATGGTTATTCCATATTGCATCCAGGCTGCTAGCATTTTCTGGGGTTCACTAAAGGCAACCAATGTATCTCTATGTTTTGTACATTTCTTTTTACATTTCTATAGTTGCTCTTTATAGCAGTAGCACTAATTTTATGGTCCGCTTGAAAGCCGTGTTTTAGGCAAACCTCTTGCTGACAATGTTTTCAGGTGCAGGGGCAATCAAATGTATCCATGCTGGTTTGGTCTCTTTTACTGTTGTCTCGTCTATAGACTCCTCTTCTTGAGAAGATCATAGTGGACAGTCCAGTTGGAATTGTTCACTTTACACATACTTTGACATGGACAGCTAAAGGATATCCGTACTCCAAAGAAAGAAGGCCTAGGATGGTATTATCACATGACTATGGATTTAGTTGGTGCAAAAGGGGCATTTGGGTAGTTTTTTATGCCAGTAATAAGATAATGACTGCAGGGTAGCTCTAAAACCATCATAGGAACCAGGAAAATAAGATGGGATTTTCCATGCAGTATTCATAGTTCCTCATGGGATTGGAATTCTTCTTTTTTCCTTAATTACTTAGTCTACCTTTATGGATGAAATTACTTACATGTCAGCATTTATCTCTGTGTTCGAAAACATGACGTCTTATTAGAAAGGTGTTGCGGACATTGTAAAGCGTTCAATTTCAGCTTTCAAGGAATTACCTTTTATTAGTAATTTTGTAGGTTGAGTTTCATGCTGGCTTCTCTTGCCGCTGAACGTCATTCTCCACATATATTTCAGAATGTCTGGTAGATAAGACGTTAAAATCAATCATGTATCATTTGAACCAGATGTTGTTTTGGCTCACCAAGGAATTTTTCAGCATTCACTCTTTTTTTTTTCCGTTTCTCCAGAGAAGAGCATTAAGATTGGAAAATTAATATGTGTAGCAGACTTAAATCTTTATGACAAGTCATGTATGATATATATTGTTCGTGGATGGAGGCTGCTGGGATATAGTATGGTCTACTCCTGGGGGGGGCTTGAAGTCAACATGGTGCCATGTCACTGAAACCATCTTGCAGATTAATAATGGAATAACTGGAGTTATATTGTTGCGGCATGCATGCTATAAAACAAAGCTTTGTTTGATTTGGTTTATAGAGCAGCAGAGAGTGTTGGCTAAAGGATGGATTTTGGAGATTATTCTTCAGCAATAAATTGATTATTTCATAGGATGAGTGCAGACAGCGTATTGTTTCTATCTCTAGGTCTATCTATCATTATTATGCTGGGGGGTGTTCAACATTAAAAAATAAACATTTAATGATTTAATAGTAAATGCAGAGCAGCATTATTATTTGTATTTTATACCTATCCAGCTTTAACTGTGGATAAAATAGCCAGGCCTACTAACAAACCAAAAATTTTGTGGGGAGACATTCATAAGGAGCCTATCTCCCCTCAGCAGTTCTATATAACAAGGCTTGTGCAGTTTATATATACTACAGCTCTCCGAAACTGCCTGATCACATTTTTTTTAAATACAATAACCTGTCCCCGTTCCATCACAGGTGCTGCCATCCTCATTTGGTCTTCTTCTGGGTTCCGCAAAAGGACCAGATGACCAAACTTCAGCCATAATAATTGGCCAAGCTGGGTTCCTTCAGGCAGCCTTGGGAGATACCCATCATTTTCCTACTTATCTGAGCTACATAAAGCTCTAAGCTCCTGGAAGACACATTGGCAATGTTTATTACTGATCCAGGTAAACCAGGTTCTTGTGTATCGGCCAAAATGTTTTCCACCCTGACCTTCCTTAAAAACCAAAGAACATTTTTCCCTCTTGCTTCCATTTTTTATTAGTGGTAATTCATTTCTCTCCCCTTTTGGACGGCTGCCAACCGATCCGCCCGCACCACTATACCACAACGAAGTTCTAACTAACATTGCCACACATCTACACCATGCATCTTCTACAATCTCAGCAATATTAATTTCTTATTAGAACTGAGGGTTTTGTTACTAGATTAAAACTTGAAGAATTCACTACTTTTTGCAACATACAAGACGCATTTTGTATCACAACGACTTATCCCCATTTGGTTAAGTGAACATCTTTCACCCTTCTATTCTGATCAAACTACCCTCTCCTACAACTACAGTGGCAGATTAAAAACGTCCAAACCATTATTCGGTTTTATCTTTATTGTATTTCTGAACACTAGCCTGTTCTATTCAGTCAAATGTTTCATCAATCTTACCAAGTCTCCCAATCACCTGAGGAAGCCCTGAGGGGCGAAGCGCGTCGGGAAGGGAAATGAAAAGTTTTTGCTGTTACTACACGTTGCTCTTATATGCTACAATTACATTATGATTTCTGGAACAGAGTACCCGTGTTAGCCCAGGACTAGTGCAGGAGGATTACTTTTAGTTTATAGAATAGAAGTTCAGTTTTTAAGTAAAAAGCTTTGCCCTACAAAAGCCTGTCTTTTCTTTCTCTCACTTAACTGGCTTTAATTCATTTCTCATCATCGGAATTGCAGTCTTTCTCAGCAGCTTCTTAATTTAGTGGGAAGTCTTATAAATGCCATTTCCAGTGTGTTATTTCAGTATTTAATTATTTTAATCAATGACAATTTAACACAGCGGGTCTCAGATGGCTGGAGAAAGCTTTGAGGGGAAAGTGACCTTTAATAAAGCCCAAGAAGAGAAATGACACCTGATCGCTGGGAGACATTTTCACATAAATGGATGATAATTCTCCCTCTGAATTTGATCAGAATTGCAGTCTAAATTTAGATGGATAGCAGTTACTATTATTGACCCTTATTTATACACTGCCAGCATGTTGTGTCATAAATTAAAGGAGGTTCACATATACTATCTTATTGTTCTTTATTTTGTGGGCTTTCCATATCCGTTCATTTTTACTGGTTGCCCTGAATGAACTATAATATGCATATAAATCTTCAGTGCCTAAAGTGACAGCTGCAGGTTATGATCCAGCTTTTCAATTAAAGTGTATGCCAAGGCTAAATTAAATTAAAACCTTATACAGTGCAATATATTCAAATTTCTCTGTTTTATACCTGGACATTTTTCAAGAAATGCATTCTGCTCCTAAATTCCTGGTCTGGACATACAACACAGTTCCTTACAGTTTAAAGCAGAGGGAATGGAGTCACCCCTGTCCAGTCACACTTTACAAAGCTACAGAACACCTTCCTCTTGGAAGAGAATGGGTCGTGTGACATTTTCACCATATCAAGGTGTATTCCTTGCTTTTTTTCATCCATTTTATATGAGCTTCTTCAGTGTCTTAAGGCTGGCACAGAAGTACATATTGCTGTTCTTCAATATTTTCATTGCAGTGATCTCTCCAGGCCCTATTAGTTTTTTAGTGCACCACCCAGCATCTTTCAGTAACCACCCGGCTGTTTTTGAGTGGTTACTGAAAAGTTGGGTGACAATACAGGGACCACAGCTTCTTACCTCCCAGCTAAAAACATTTCTGGGGAGAACCCTGCATGCTTTAGGTTTACTTTACACGGCTGCATGACTGCATTACAACCATACATTTGCACTCTTTTTTTATTTATTGTTTTGTTTTATTGTTTTTTGCATCTTAGCACTTAAGAATTCCTTCAGCCCATTTCAGCAACTCCCAATAATCAGACTCACCTTCCAACATCAGCTTTACAAGATCGCTGGGGCTGGTGGATCATTCCCGTGCAGTGTTGCACCTCTAGTCCTAACCGGGGGGGCATGTGACAGGGTGACAACACAGACGTTAAATTCATCCTAGAACTAGAAGTGCCCTGCCAGGAATCCTCATGGCTAGATCTCTAGGCAGTATTTTAATAAAACCCACATTAGTGCAATAAAGCATGTATGTATCGCATGTGGCGACTGGGCTCTACTTTTGGGATCTACTTTATGTTCCTGCAAAGTCCAACCTAAAGTAGTCTTTGTAAAATAACATTTCTTTATGCTGCCAGTTATTACTGGTTTTTGAACACTCTAAATCTAGTACACAGTACCTTACCAAACACATGGCACAAATGCATTTTAATTTACTTTGGAGTTTATTTTAAAGCTTTTTGTCTTTCTTTTTTAGATCTATCAATGGCTGTACAGAAATTCTCACATTCCCTGCAAGACTTCCAATTTGAATGCATTGGAGATGCAGAGACAGATGATGAAATTAACATAGGTAAGATATTTTGTTTTTGTAGCAGTTTGTTAAAGTTGCCCATTCCATTTCTCATGTTATCCTACCCATATTACCTGAAAAATCCAGATATTAGACACAACCTTTTATATGTTACATCGTCTGGTTCTGTATAGTGTATATTATTTTCCATAACCCATTTTCATGCAATGTTTTACAGATTCTCCACAACACTAGCTGGAAGCTTTTTCTGATCCCTTTTTGTACAATTCCATGTTTTAAATCTTTGTGTTATAGCGGGTCTAATACTAGTTTCATAAAGTTTAGCGTTGGGGAAGATTTTCCCTTACTTCTCAACCCTCTTACACCAACTCAATGCAATTAAACAAATGGGCTTCAATGCATCTCAACATATGGAAATGTAAGTTTTTTTTGTTTTTTTATCACTACACCATACAGTAATGTTTTGTTTTCTCCTGAATTACTCATAAATTCTCTATTGAATCAAGGAAACCTTTATTTAAAATAGAAAATGAAATGAAGAAAGTAAAGATTCGCTATGCTAAACCATAACTTTAGAAATGTTAATTGTGGCTATGCAGTACCCTGAAAATAATTATATTTTGTTTGGAACTTCACCTTCTTGCACCTACATTGTCATAGCGGTATACTTGCAGTGTGAGTTTATGTTTTTCCTGCCTGTTCTAAGTAGGTTTGTAGTGATGCTGGTGATTCCAGTACTGTGCTTCTCACGGTTCTCCTTGCTGGAGGGTCTAACATAGGAAGCACAGCCCTACCTCTACCATATAAAGACACAATGCTAAACCAACAAATTGGTGTATGTAGGGTGCCTAAATCCAAATTTAAATCCTCATAAAATTGTTTGCAGAAAAAAAAGTGCCAACATACTACACAGCGCTGTACAAAGTTCATAGTCATGTCACTAGCTGCCCCCTCAAGTGGTTCACAATGTAATATCCTACCATAGTCATATGTCTTTAATACAGTCTAACGTCATTTTTTTTCTTGGAGGGAAGCTAACTTATATAACTGCATGTTTCGGGAAGGTGGGAGGTACCCCGAGTACCTGGAGGAAGCCCACACAAACACATAGAGAACATGCAAACTCCATGCAGAGAGTGTCCTGGCTGAGATTCAAACCTGGGACCCAGTGCTGTAAAGGCTTACCACTGAGCCACCGCACTGTCCAAGCATAGAAATAGAATGCATTTATACAAACTAAGCTATAAGCTCTATATCATCTGCACTTTCTAGACATTGTACGTTAAAATTTTACATCTGGTGATCCTTGTCACCAAGGCAGAATGTGATGGGAAATCCATAATGTAATAGAATAAAATGAGGGTAAATCTTCTAATGGCAACACCTGTGCAGGTGATAAGTTTGCAGAAATTTTTTATACACAGTAAAAAATAATCTAACCCCTCACCACTTTATCATCTAAAAAAATTAAAAGGTTTAATCCACGTTCATCATAACTAGAATTAGTCTAGAGCTTTGTCCCAGCATTTGAATTTTATATATCCAGTTTTACTAACTTTGTAGGGGGTTCTGAATTCTTGTAGTGCTTTACATACCTCTTCCCTTTTTACATACGCCTGCTTATAATCAATTTACAGATGGTTCAAGTTACTATATTCCCTGTATTTGTGAATGAGAAATTCCAATGATTGGTTGACTTTTTTCAAACAGATATTGAGTAAGTTCTTCAATATAAGGTTCTGAGGTCCTTGTATTGTGCTTCTGAATGCCCTGGGCAGAAATATCTTTTGTCAATGGGATCTCTTTTTTTTATGCTGTAGTTGCATTTTTAATGTTTAATGTTGTCGGGTCTTTGGTGCAGTTATATGACTTGTCTTATGTCTCTCCGAGTTGTGGACAATTCTTGAATGTTGTAGAGAGCAGCAGCATGTACTAATGTGGTGTTCTGCAGCTTTTCCTTTGTATCCGGAATAGCCTGAGGATGCATCCCTGGGGGTCTGTTTTTGTGAGGATTTTCCCTGTGGGGTCAGAGCTTCTGATTACAATAAATACCAGTCTTGGTGAATCCATTGTCATGCCACATATGATAACCATCAATTCTGATATCATCATATATTGGAATTTCTGGTTTACTGCTGCAGCCTTAGTGTGCACTGTATGGCGTGTGCAAGATTTTGTGTGTTCTAAGTCATAAAAAAAACTTGTCCATTTTTATTGTCTGATTGTACGTTTTCTGGTTGTTTAAAGCCCAGTTTAACTTTTAGTTTAATTAGCAAAAATATGATGGAAGCATCAAAACCAAAGATGTGCTAAGTCTCACAGACTGTTTTCTTCTGAACCCAGATCTGTCCATTACAATTCTTCTGTAGAGTGAGGACTTTTCTGTCTTTGTGGAAGCAGTGGTCAGTCTGCAGAGGTCTGGCTCGCTCCCTACTGAGTCAGACCTTTTAGCTCTGTGTGTGGGACCTTTATGGAGAGACCATTGCTTCTCTGCAGCATTCTATTGGGACGCATAGTTGGTGTCTGCTTTCCAAATAAAACAATCTTTAACACTTTGCACCCTTTTTTGGACATACTTGGAATGTTTTTATCAGATTTGAAAGTTCAGCTGGGCTTTGTTCTCAATAAAAAAACAAAAGTTCTAATATTTTCTCTTTATTCCCAGTTGTTTCCTTGTTTCATCTATACACATTGACTTTTACAACTCAAACTTTCTTACTACATTAACCTCTTTGAACAAGTTTTCTGTCTTGAATGTTTTCAAAAAGCTCTTCTGTCCCCTGGAGCTTCAACCTTTCTTTTCCCTTTTCTCCCTCCTGTATGTTGTATTTACTATTCTTCTTTTGTTCAGTAAATTAATCTATATTGGTTTTTATAGTCAACATTTTTGACCTGGCTGTATTTCTCTCTTATGATGCCAACTCTTATCACTTTAGTCTGCTTTCTGTTATAAAGCTTCATGGAAGGGAATTGTTCCTGCAGATTTATTGTTACAGTTTTGTTTTCTGATATATTCCCCCAGATTCATGAGCATTATATATACCTTCTATTTTGTATAGAAGGTATAACTTTTTTCTTGTGTTTACAATGGGCCTGATTTGGTAAAGCTCTCCCAGACTGTAGAAGATAGACTATCATGGGTGAACCTGAATGATCCAAATCTAGAATGAATCTCATCTAGGATTGAAAATATTTGCCAAATAGGAAATGTTTTTAGAAAATCCATTCCAGGTTTTCTGGATCACCCAGGTTCATAGTCTATCTTCTCCAGCCTCGAAGAGCTTTAATAAATCAGGCCCATTGTGTCAGGTGCTTTGGGGTAGACATACAATCAGTAGAAGTTCCAATACCAATCCCAGCTGATCTGCTTCTCATTTCTATTTTGGCAGCTGAACTTGTTGACTTGTGAAGACCTCCGTAGAGTTTAGATTTGTAATGAGAACTTACATGGTACATCCAAGCTCCTCAAACACATATAAATATTATTGGGCGATGATGGTCTTAAACTGTCAGCTAACACGATGAATGTAAAAATGACTTTGGCAGCTCGGTGTAATGGCAGCTAAAGCTTTTCCTGGATAATATACATAAACTTTAGTCTAAGAAAATAATTCTTGAGGGTTGTCCAGAAAACACTTCTTGTCCTAGAAACCACAGAACGGAGGAGAACCTGAGCCAACCCATCATGACTCTGACATGCTGCAAGCCAATGCTGAAACCACATGAAGGCTTTACAGCTCCCCACTGTCTGTTCATCTGACCGAAGGCCTTCATCCCCCTTCATCACATTCTCTCATCCTTTAGGTTTGATGTATTACTCCAAAGAAATCCTCTGTTTATAGAAATATATAGTCATTTTGTATAATTATTAGGTCAGTCCAAAAAAATCAATTTTTGTAGTAATGACAAAATATTACTTGTTTATAGTTCTGTATTCTAGTTTTCAGCTTGAAAATGGAGATTTAAACTCATTTTCCCGTTTCAGGATACTGTTTAGGATAAACAACAAAATATTGGAGCTTCTAGACCATGTTCCTTAAAAATTCATATAATACATATTTGGAGAAAAAGAAGGGACTCTGCAGGAAATTAGATACATTTTGTTTGTACTCTAAAACAGTGGTCGTCAACCATTTTGGTCCCACTGACCACGAGAAATTACGCCTGACTGCGCATGCGGAGGGAGCCGGGTGTCACTCAAAGGGGGAGAAACCCATAGTGACATCATGATGGCATAACACCGCCCACTTTCCTATCGGAGATGGGAGAGTGGGCGGATTGTGTCCAGGAACTTGTGGGGTCTCCAGTGCCCCCCCCAGCGGGATCCTTTATCTGACCCTGCTCGGTGGTGCACCAGCCAGAGCAGCACACCACCAAAATTTTCTTACGGACCACTGGTTGGCGACCGCTGCTCTAAAACATACTAATTTATTTCAATTGCATTATAAAAATTTAGATACATAAAAAATCCATTTATTGTATGTAAAGTAGCCATCCGAAAATAAAGATTTAAATCCACTAATAGATCAGTCAAAGAGAAAATCTTTCAAAGCTGTAGTTACCTTGATGCGTTTGGAAAATTCTTCAGGAGGTGTACATATGGCGGCCGAACATTTATCTTTATTGCAGGTTAAGGGGGCAAGTGATATCCGAACATAACATGTAGGTATCTGTTTAGGTCCACATCTATCTGCACTCCATATTGGACCCAGTTTGAGTCTAATATTTCAGAAATCTAGATGGCATGGCATCAAATATTGTATTTGATGCAATGCTATTCGGACTTCTGAAATTACTTTTTTTTTTTTTCTAATTTTCTAAAACAATAAAATATTGATCTAGCATTTCCTGACTCCTTCAAGTGGAGTTGTTGGCTACCATACATACACCTCCTGAAAAGTTTTCAATATCGGGGCATTTAAAAACTGGATCAAGTGCATAGTTTGAGGGTTGCTATAAATCTGATTCCTGGTAGGTGAAATGGTGTTTCAGTATTTCTGATGAGTTCAGTCCCAGTTTGGTGTTTGTTGCTGTGTCCAGTATGGCAGGAATAAGGCAAGCTGCTCTGTCTGGCATAATGAGTTGGATGTATCCACTAAGATGGGTTTGACATGTGCAGCTGTGAGCCATGTTCAGTATTTTGCATATGCAGTGTTCAACCCAGAATTTTTTTTTAAGCCCAACTCTTCAGTAACCACCCAAAAATAGCCAGGTGGTTACTGAAAAGTGCCGGGTGATGCGCCCAGCTATAAGGGCCTGCCTGGGGAGAACACTGATATGGCATGTTGTATGGCATGTGCTACTCTGTTGGAGTGTTATGTCAGATTTTGCTTTCTACGGTAGGAAAACTTAAGGGTTAAGATTTGGGTTTAGGCAGGGCAGACATAAGGCAGGGAGATTTTGGTTAGCTACTGCTTTAGGGATGGGGGTAAAGGTTAGTTACAGGGCAGAAAGTTTAGGGTGGGCAGGGGTTTGGATTATGCACAGGCAGCGTGGCTTCAGTGTAGGCAGTAGGCAGTAGGCAAAAGGGGGAATTAATGTTTGGTGTTTTAAAAGAAAGGTTATGGTTAGACATCAAGAAAGTGGGTTAGAGGGTAAAATTAGGAAACAATTGGGGATTTCTGATCTAAAATCTGATGGAGTAGCAAAATTGAATAGATCGCTGGCTGTGGTCTATTGCAGAGGTGTCAAACTTAAATACACAGAGGGTCAAAATTAAAAACTTAGACAAAGTCAGTAGCCAACCTTGAAATATATTGAACAAATTCAGGAAGTTTTTTCTTCTAATTAGATATAAAAACCTTTTCATATGGAAACAGAGGTTTTGCTTAGCATTTAATCTGGAACAAGCTTATAATTGAGAGACGCACAAGATTTGTTTTTGAATTTAATTGAAGAATAAAATCTGATGGCTCTTTCTCTATTTGTAGCCTTCTGAGTAAAATTTCAATGGTAACCTTTTTGCACAGGCTAACAATAATATTAACAATTTTCTTCTTCGGAAATCCAACTATTCATGTCCATGCCTTGGAGTAGCAAGGAAAAGTACATAAAGAAAACATTTATTCAAGGTCCAAGCCAGATACCTGGCATCTCTTATTGGATGCTAGTTCATCAGTGTTTGGGATCAGGCTCTGAGGAATTCTCAGGATTTAGTGAAGGTGTTCATCAGTAAGACGACTCCTGTGCGATGTTTTGTTCACCTTCATCTTGGAGAATAGTTACAGATATGTGCTGCCAAACATTGAGAGCAGTTGAGCCACTTGGGTACGGAGCTGGGGCATTGTGTCAGAGATGTAACGTGGAAATTGTGCAGCGCCCACAGCGTCATACATTTGGATAACAGCAGGCTACGCACAGCCTCAGACACCGCTATATGACACAAGGCCATGGGTCGTCATGAATTTCCTGGAACTCCAAAAGCCTCCTGACACCTCCCACGTGTAGCTGAGGGGGAGTTCTGAAAATGCCAGACCCAGCCAATGCAGGGCAATGCAGGGCTAAATCTTATGCGCGGCCCACCGCTGGAACTCCCTCTTCATTGAAATAGTGCTGTTACTACAATTCCCGGCATTACTTGCGTCTATTAAACAGTCCAATGCCGGGCCACGCATAGGCTAGAGCCCGCTGGTCTATAGACACGAGTGATACCGGGAATTGTAGTAGCGGGCCAGCTGCAATTCATATTTAGGATTCCTTTGGGGGCCAAAAAATAGGACGTGGCCGGCCAGAGTTTGACACCCCTGTTCTATTTTGTGCCTAATGTGTTGGCGTGTCAAGTAGAAACCATGTGCCAAAATGAGTGGGGGGAACTTGTAGTTTACAGACAATAAGTGGTAAGCAATTGTAAGACCTCAACCTAATAAGAGAAGCTTGTGTCTGTGTGGATAGGTATACAGCTACAGCCAAACACCGCTACACAAAGTGTTTTTGAATTTGAAATGCTTTTTTGGGGCTTCAAATAATATCAGGGATAGTAATAAAGAATTTGTATTCCAACAAACGCACATAAATAATTATTGCTGCGTGGTATGAATAACTTAACACAAAGTGGTTGCATTAATAATAAATGATACATAGATGATAAAATACATCCCTAACCATTAGCTCTGTATAACTTTACACAATGGTCTTTTAGTGTCTCCCATATAATCAGTAAAATCTTGGCTTTATGGGAATGTGTATAAAAGATTAGCCTTTATAAAGCACATGTGCATACAATAATATTGTTGAACGTATCATGACGTGAATTGTGGAGAGTAGGACAATCTGTAGGCTGAACGGCTCCTAGGGTTTTGCGGCAGAATGTTTAGATGTTTATTTCTGGAATTCTGACTCCAGACTGCTTTTCATAAGTTTAATAAAAGTGTAGAGATAGGTGGGTGTTGGGATGCAGGATCCTGTAGAACACACAGGTATAGGTTAGACAAGGTTATGCTGGTGTGATGAAGCTGTAAGATAAACACAGCATGCACTGACAGGTATGTGACAATAATACAACAGAAAAGCCAAATGCTCCAAACAGCTCCAAACTCATGAAAACTCAAGTGGTTACTCCCTTCATTGCCAATGAGGGGGTGTGAAAAACTGCTAACTTTCTAGATAACATAGCACATATATAGCTGCATTCACATTCTTATTATTTGTATTTTCGTGTAGTTATAAGGGGGTGTTGGCAAGGTAAATACTAAACTTATTTAACTCTAATTGATTTATTTTTTTTAAAAATTATTTTTACCTTTTACAAAAATAACATTACCCAGAGCTTCACTTTTTGCGAACTTTCTGGTAAAATGTAAGGTCGATTTTTTCAATAGACTTTTGGATAGAATAAGGGAGGGTTAGGACCTCTCTAACAGAAAGTGATTGCAAACACAAAAACATATTCAATAAAGTGGTAACTGGCAACCTTTTTATTATCTTTGCCATCTTGTCCCGAAGACAAACACACTTCATATTTTTTGTATGGCTGGAAGGGACACAGGGAAAAATATCCCTAATGCGCCTAAGGAATTTAATTCTAAATGGGTTAAAACACAGAAAAAAAAGTTCTAAAAAGACCTTATTCTACAGAACAATTGTAATGGACAGATCTAGGTTCAGAAAAAAAAACAGTCTGCGAGACATAGCACAAAAAGTTTCTTATCCTTCTGTAATCTGTCATAATATATTATTGACTACAGCAAAGGACATCAAGCATTGCAGAGATGAATAATAACTCTTGTTGGTGGACAGTTCAGGTGACAGTTTTGCATTCAATCATTTTACATACAGGCTACTCATCTACTGCCTGTTCTGTTCTATGAAGAGCGGAGGGGAGAAAGCAGGAGCTTCCCCATTGCATCCTCCTCATTAGTAAAAAAAGAACTGTTCTTAGTCGTCATTTTTATTTAATGATCTCGCATAGTGGATTATTTATTATTATTATTATTATTATTATTATTATTATTATTATTATTATCATTATCCAGTGTTTATATAGCTCCAACATGTTACAAAATCTGTAGTCAAGTCAGTAACTGTCCCTCAAAGGGCTCACAATCTTATGTCCCTACCATAGTCATATATGATCTAAGGCCAATTTGGGGGGACCCAATTAACCTAACTGCTTGTTTTTAACAAACTGAATCATGGGATACCTGTACTGATGCTAAATTATTGCTGTAGATCAGGGAGTAGGTCACAGAGCCCGTCCTTTTAAAATAAACTCTACCTCGCACAGGAGTTAGAGTTTAGGCTTGGTCATTTTAAAAGTAGCTCGCAAGCCAAAAAAGTGTGGGCACCGCTGCTGTAGATGATTATGAAAGTTTTTTTAATGGGTGCATATGTACGTCTATATTGACATAAAGCCAATGAATGGCCTATGTGAACCAGAGAGCTGCATGCTATATATGGTTAATGCTGGTGACATATCAAATACAATATCTATTAATATTACTGACCCTTGGAAATTAATTTAAAATTAGTTTTCTTCTGTGCAAAAATGCAGTAGTTCCAGTGTGACCTGCAAATAAGTATCTAACCCCCCCTATCCTTGTTAGGTTGGGAACTTGAAAAAAGCCATGGAGAAAGGGCATGAGCAAATCTCAGAGCCCTAGCTTATTGTCTCTGGGACATCTCCTGGATTTGCAGGACCCCAGTGGATTTGTGAAATACTAAAGCAGTTCTGTGGAATTGTGGCCAATTGTAAACTGTGCTTTCCTTTTGCCACCAGCCTGAACCAGGATAGTATAGGTTTTACATCTTTATGCCCATTCCCGTCACTCTGGAGGAAAGATTGACACCTCCATATGGACAAGAGTTGGATGGGTTGTGCTAGATGGCCATGTTTTTTTTATTTACTAAGTATAAAATCAGCTGGCCCCTTTTTTTTTAAATGCCTAATTTCAACCAAAGCATTTTATTTTGGTTTGAATAGCACTGGTAAGGTTTAGACTAAAAGCATCCAACTCCAGTCCTCAAATGGCAAGGGTCTGCAAACATTAATTTCCTCAAAGTCGGCAGCAAATATAGTAGGGTATGGTTTACAATCATAAATTTATAGTTTTACATGATATTTTGAGCCTGTGTGTGGCCCTCAAGATCTGGAGTTGGATAGCCCAAGGTTACCTTTCTTTCTTTGTCCCTAATAGCTGTCCTTTAGGCTTTTCAAGTTTGCGACCCAAGGTCTAAACAGCACCATTAAGAAACGTTTCCAAAGAAAACCCCTTTCAGCATGATAATTATATTTGTCTGGTTATTTCCTTATATGAGTTAATGCTATCCATCTTTCACTGTTTCCTACTGAGGTTTCTCTGACATTTAAGGTACATGGTATTTAATTTCCTTTAAATAGATGCCAAATGTAAATTTGCTGAAAAGAGTTTTTTTTATTGCTCTGACAAGCAGTATTTAATTTTAAATTGCTAGCTTCAAATAACAACATGTATATCGAAATAGGCGCATGTTATGCCTACGCTGATTCTAGCAGTCCTGATAGCGCACAAATTACACCATGGCTTCCAGCTATTACCTCTTTTTACATGACAATCCCTTTTTATGGACTACTTGTCTGTTGGCTCCACAGTTGGCCTTCCTGATGTTTAGATTTGATATGTATGAATAGAATAAATCATATGAAAATTGAATTTGAAATGCATACATTGATCACAATCTACATACTTTGGCCTTCAGGTCTTCATTCATGCATTGTTAGGTTTACCAGTATGCACCTTTCCATTTTATTGGAAATCTAGGAACCCATATTCTGTAACATAGGTGTGATGTTACACTGAAGGTTCATTTTTATTTGTTGGATACTAAAAGTCTCATGTAATATAGCATTCTAAGAGGAGGTATCACAGCAGAGATATCAAGAAAACAGACATTCTATCTCTAATCCCAAAGATCTTCCCATGAGGTCCGCATAACAAAAATATGTTTTTATGTCCTTTATGACCCCCCACTTACCCTTGCCCTAGACTGCCCTAAAAAGTTCCAATCTCATATCCTCCTTTGCCTATTTGTATGAGATGAATCTTGTTGACCACCTCACACTGGGACAAAAGTAAGGATATGGAATGGTTGGCGCCATCTTCATAAAGGATCTTTAAGGAGGGCAAGCTGATCTAAAGTCAGTTCATAAGTTTAATTAACCTTCAATGGTTTACCCACTTTTACCATGGGATATCAAAAGATGGATATTTAAATTTTTTAAAAGATGGAAAATCACTAACAACCATTGATACTTTTATTTAGGGTTGGTCAATCACCATGGGACTTTAGCGGAATTGATTTTGTATGACTCCATCTTAATAACAATTCAATAATTTATTTAACAAATAAACAACAAATATTTGTATAGATAAAACAATGTAGCGATAAAACCAAGAGTGATATTCAGTAAATTAGTCTGTAATTTTGTGGGTAGGCTCTAAAGTTCAAGTTCGACGCGTTTCTTGGATCTAAGTCCGCTTCATCAGGAACAAGATACGTCTACAAGAGTAGATATAGTTTACATATATATAACATAACGCTGCTAAATATGTATTTACAATTTTCCAATAGCTTAACTTAACTTAATCTTCACATTTTTTTTCTCCATTAGGGTAGACAGACCAATGAAACCAACCCCTATATAAAAGTATCTATATTTAAGTTAGGGGTGAAGCATGTGTAATTTGTCACTAAGGGATTTTTTTTGTCCTCAAAACATTTCTAAGATCACCAACAACCATCTATGCAAAATGATTCTGATTTCAGAGGTGGCTAAAAGGCGTGAATTTTACAAATTCATTCATCTCTGCCTATTGCCCTGATTACATCTGGGTGGGTCTAATTTTTGCTCAGATCACACACCTTTACTTGCACATTATATTGCTTAATTCTCATAAAATGTTGTGCAGGCTGCCCTGGAAAAAATCATGCTGATGGTTGAGCATAAACAATGGATCCAAAACTGCAGAATAGACACAAGAAAATGTAATAATATTGCAGCTTGCTATTACTGAACTTTGGGTTGGCCTGGAGTTGTCCTTTAAACGTACCATAAAAAAACAATGATGTTAGTAATAGAAGCTACAGGTGTTGAAACCTTGTATGGACAGCTCAGCTAGGAACTGAAAATCTAGCAAGACTGGCTTATCAGATATACAACTTCCATACAATATAAACAATTGAAAGTTTTTCCTGGCTGCATCTGGTTACGATCCCGTGTATATGGAGCAGAGCATAACAAATACAAACAAGCCTTTTAGTAGCAGGAGATACGAGTGAGCAGTTTTAAAAAGGTTTCCGAATTACTACTATTGTCCTTGGCACCAGGACTACCTTCATTCAACTCACCTCCACCCTAAGCAGCAGCACTCATGTCAGTAAGTTTCTTCTGTCCAGAGTAAAAACTGACCCTGAAGGTGTTGTGAGATGGACTGATTATGCTCTAAAGTCTACGATGACCTTAATCCTTATGTTGATAGGTTTTTGTTCACTTTCGGACTGCAATTCAAGTCAATATGAATGCAAAATAAATTTAACATTGCTGCTGAGAAAAAGATGAACTGCAGATGAGATAAGCCAGTCAATGAACTCATAGACCGGATCTCCAATGCAGGATGAATGTGGTGTAATAACGGAACCCAGGCAGCATTTCATGGCTCCGCCAACCATGCTCCTGAAATTGAACTGATATATGAAATGTTTGCAGTGTTAATAATCCAGCACAAGAGCTTTCCCAGTCATGTTGTTTTTTAGATTATGTTTTCATTACAAGTCCTTTTTATCAGCTAATGAATAGATGCATTTAACTCGCTTTCCTTTCTTTCAGCTCAATCCCTGAAAGAGTTTGCTCGCCTACTCATTACAGTGGAGGAAGAAAGGAGAAGATTGGTAAGAACATTGCATCATATGCAGAGATTGTATTAACAATTGTGTAAATGTACTGTGACCAGTGGCAACAAGCAATTTATTAAAGGTTATGTCAACCCCTCCCAAGAAAAACTTTACAAGTTTTGTGCATTTCTATAGTGTTCTGTATACATTGCCTTCTACGTCTTACATTCTTTTATTTAATCTATTCAGTTGATTCAATGTAAATGATTAATTGATCAAAATGTGTGTGGCATGTCCTGTGTGGCTTTTGTGTTGATTGGTTATTGTGGTTACATTGAAGCCACTATTTGTGTTGCAATTGATATTTTAAATGGATATAATGGAAATTGACTAAACAACCCTTGGATTGATCATTTTTTGAACTGAAAATTACATGTTGGCCATTGTATGGCTGCCATTACTGTAACTGTAAATTGAGATAAGTTTGAAAGGATGGTAAGTGGTACCCAATGCTGTTCATGGGTCTTTAAAATTCCAGATTTGCTGATTGACACTGTGCAGGCTTATGTGAACCTCAGATGTACTCCAAAGGCGCCAAAATGGGTTTGTTTGGATCCCAATGTATGTTTTTTTTTATTTTAATATTCTCTTATGGGTGTCCCTTGACCTAATCAGAACTCCATCATTTATCTCAGGCAGGACAGGTTAATAAGCCATCGGAGCTAATATAGAAAATGGCAGTGACATCAGAGATGACATCACGTCTCTCCCTATAACCACAATCCTGAAAATATTTGGGTCAACTGGATCAGTTACTCATTAATTAGACTCTTGATATTGTGAACCCCACTGACACACCAGTTTTCCAGCACTGATTCCATCCAAACTGCCATAGCCACTGAAACTGGGTTCTATTTCAAATCTGCACTCATAACCTCAGAAATGTGATCCCATAATTTTTTAATTTAGTTTCTGATAAGTAAGTAGTTACAAAAATGGCTAACCCGCCTTTCAGATATGCATCATACTGTATATGTCATTATGAAACTTACACATTCCACTTCCATTTAACACCTACTGAGTTTCATCAGTAATAATGTTAGTTGTGGTTGGGCTACTTCCCTTCTTCTTTTGTTATTGTTCTCTAAAAACATGCGGTATCCGTCAACTTCTGCCAGTAATATTGGAAATCTTATCTTATATCTATATCTATATCTATATATCTTAGCATCTTATATCAGATAATTTTTTTTTAGTTGAAAACGTATATTTCAGATTTGTTTGCAGATTTGGATGACACAAATAAGCTCTATGCTTCTGCAAAATTCAATAGGTGAATCACTGACCATCCTATCATGTGGGTAGGTTAAGCGTTTACAGACAAAGTAGGGGTCATTGTGTTAATGTAATGGATCTCTGTGTACATTTAGGGCAACATATAGGGCTAATATATTATTTTTTTTTTGTGGACATGTGATAGCTACAAAAAAGCTGCCTCACTCATTTTAGTTTGTAGATGTTGTAGGTCCTTGGGCAACTGGTCTGAATGACACTGTCATGTCATTGTCAGGATATATACAATTAAAGTTTAAATGATTCATTAAAATGAAAGTATAATAAGAAAATATTCATTATTGGTAAGTCACAGTTGGTGAATGAAAGGTGGAAGGAGTTCTACTCCAAAGGGGTTTTAATACTAAGTTCAGACTTGCCATGAGGTTTCGGTTCTGTTACCACTTCCTTATGGCAGAGAGCTGCTGCCTTGGAGAAACTGATGATGATGACTAAAATGATTAGAAGCTATGAGTAGCCTTTCCCTGGGGCAGCCCTATAGAAAATGTACATTGGATGGCAATTGCAAATGACGGACAGAGACACAGGAGGAGGAGAGGACCCTGCACCAAAGAGCTTACAATCTCACACCGATATGACATTTTTGGAGATCTCATTTTAGAACCTAGGATGTTGAATACAGTTAGGTTTGGGACTCTGTGCAGGCCTTCCCCAAACTGTCACTAATTGAGTAACAATTAAGGGTTGTCCACATACTTGAACATATAGTAGCTGCCCCTACTGTCTGGAATGGTCTTCCACATCCTATTTGGCTCACTTCTACTTTCTGCTCATTTAAAAGAGCGCTCAATCCCCATTTTTTCAAACATGCCTACCCATCCTCCTTTGTCCTTTTAAACCCTCACTACTTCCCACAATTCCATATCCCCCTTCTATTGTGTGATAGTTCCCCCACCTCCTAGATTGTAAGCTCTTGTGGGCAGGGTCCTCTCCTCCTCCTGTGTCATTGTCTGTACTTGTCTGTAATTTGCCATCCCCATTTAATGTACAGCATTGCGTAATATGTTGGCGCTATATAAATCCTGTTTATTATTAATAACAATAATAATAATAAATAATAAAAATGAATAGGGGTGGCAGCAGGTAGTACCACCACTGCCCGTCAGCTATCATGCCCGTCATGTTCAGATGCAGGTTCCTTAAGAGTGATGGGAGCTGAGAGCTGTGAAGAATCGCTCAATTGGTGTCTGAATCTCCTTTTGGTCATTAAGTATAATAACAATTGTTGCAACTACTAAAAAAGATCAATGTCTTAAAATTCCAAAACTTTATGAAAAAGAAAATAAAAATCGCAGAATGGAAGTAAATGATCAAAACCGGCATAATGTAAAAGTTTTAAATAAAAGGCTGATTTTCTAACAAGATCAGGGGTATTTTTTGGCAGTTATCAAATTGGTTGATACCAAATGCTTTTAATGTTATATTTTACAGACCAAATGGACATAACTAAGGGCTATTTTTTCGGCTTTAAATACTCTGTTATAATAAAAGAAAGATATTCAAACGGTCTGATTTCCTACAGGAATTGACAACTTTCGGAAAGGAAAAGTACCTTATTGATTACATTTTCATTCAAGACCATTTTAATATATCAGGCCCATTGAGACTTTAGCAACTGTGCCATTGTTATTGGTTTTAGGTTGATTTTTATACTTACAGACATCTAATAAATCTGAATAACACAACAGTCTAGAATTAGTCATCAGTAGGAGTAAAAATTTTTGTTTATGTTCGATCTACAAGAATGGCTACCACGACATGTTTTTAGACAGTCATCCTCGTCATTCTCTGTAAAGCTGCACAGTTTGTAGAAAGATATTTTTGTTTCATGGTTCCCAAGTCCTGTATTTGTCCATTGTATTGTTTTGTAAGAGAGTAAGGTTTTTTAAAATCACATTTGGCATATTTTTTGTTTGACATTAAATCATTGGGGTTTTCATTGTTATAGTGCTGCGTTGAATATGTACGTAATCAATTTAAACTTCTCATTACTTTTTTTTTTGTTTTTTTTTCTTTGAGAAGTGCCTCATGCTGATTTTGCAGATGGAGTCCCAAAGGATGTTATATACCACATAGTATACGTGGGTCCAGAAGTTCTGTATATTATTATTTTTAAAATGTTTTCAAAATGTAATATTTTTACAAGAAATACCCCATAAACCTCCGGTGGACCTTATTAACTCAGCTTTTGGGAAGTTGACAGATCAAGCTGTGTTGAGTAAGGAGCTGGTTTAAGTGCTCAATCATTTCTGATCTGTGATTAATGTAAGATATTTTCTGGCATCTGCTGATGCAGTGATCTCATTACAGCATAGAATTAATGGCACTTCATAGCTTGTGTGATGGCATTGGCTGCGGTGTAGTTTTTCCATTGCATAGACCTGCCTTATGGCGTATGGTTCTTGCCTTAGAAGGTGCCCACATTTCTCAGAAAGGAATGGACTGAGTGATATTTAGACCTTCTCCAAAAGAAAAAAGTAGGATTTTATCACATTATCACAAATAAATGTTAAAACCTGTATGAATTCCCAGGAATACATTTGGCAAGGAAAAGAGTGATAGCAAACAGGAACGTTCTGTCCTGAGCCTGAATAACACTTAGATGTACAATGTACCCCCTGCCTATACTTGGTACTCTTCATACAGGTTGTTGTCACATTATTTTCTCCTTAGGTCAGTGTTATTTTAACATATAGTATTTTTTCCTTCTTGATCTCATTAAAGTTTATCTCCGGCTTGCCCCCGTTTCCCAGGTTCAGCAGTGCTGTTGTTGACTCTAGATACCCAAAGTTTATACCTTAACTGCACCCTTTTCCGAGTTCTCTCCCTTCTGGACTGGGTAGGGGGTTCACTTCATGATTTAGCTATATTGCTCTATATATATTGCTATAGTCCATCAGGAGCTTCTTACTAATCCAGAAGGCAGCTTGGTCATGTCACAATTAAGGAAAAGAGAAGACCTGTCGGTGGCAGGCCTAGGCACCATCACTGGGCCACTGGTCTATATTGATGGAACAGGTTCTGTGTATGTCATATAACAGCAGAAGCAGATAAGTAAAAAAGTTGAGAATGCACAATAGATTTTTTTCTACTTGCCTATAAATTGGTGTCACTTGTTGCCTTGAATTTTCCCTTTTACTTAGTGTAAACTGTCAAAAGGAGAAAAAAAAAAACACTGTGAGGCTGCGCAGGCAGTTTTGGGTATCGTGCGTTATGTAATTACGTACAGCCACATGGTGGAATGTCAGCGACCTACAGGAAGCTTTCTGCATTCTTATGTTTGCTTTGGCTTGCATTCAGTGAGTTATCTCCTCTAATAGTCAACGTTCACTTCCACAGCATTGCTGTCTATATTGCTTTACTGTTGGTGGTATAATCTGAGAACTGGCATGGAGATTTTCTTTCTGTAGTTAATTTTGCAGCAAGAATTAGTAAAATAAATAGGAGGAATATTTCAGCCATGTGATTCAGCTCCCAACTTCAAAGTGACATTTTTATTATATATGCCTAGGGTTGCGAAGTATCTACATACAGGAGTGGTCATAAATGCCGCCACAATCCAGTGTACCTCCAGCTCTTGTAATAGCAAAAGGTTTATACACACAGAAACCTAAAGCAGTTGACACTTGGGTTAGAGAGGAGAAGTAGGATAATTGTGGCATAGGCACGTTCTACACTTATTTCTGCAGGTAATAGTAACTGGGACCAGTTTTCTAAGTCAGCTCATGAATGTTCTTGGAAGCAGTTGCTTCCTGATGGTCTGCCTTACCCCACAAATATGAGAGAGGCTGATTTTCACCTGTCCAGTGACTTTGATGAAATAGGTTGGCAAAACACTAGTGGTCTTTAAAATCATAAAGTCTTAACTTATATTGGAGAGATCAAATCACATTGCAGATGGAATACAGGGTGCATTTTTTGGGGGCCACACAAAACCAATTTATATAAATATATCAATGGAAAAAATCCAATACCTTATTGATAATGTTGCAGTATCTGCGCTGCGATAAGATTAATATAAAAAACAAATTGGACTTGATTTGATAAGGATCCTTGATGTGCTGGCATGATACCGCTTAACCAGTGAGAACACTTTAAAGCTTGTCAAATCTCATTTTCCCCTGAAAATAAATAGTAAGGACCTGGGCATTAGATTTTCCCTGAATCCAGCTAAAGTCATATCAACAAATGCATTTGAAGCCCACTTGTACAGGTTAATTACCTTTATTTGTAAAAAAGGGAACAATCATTTAGCTATTGTTTGCAAATAGTTTTTCAACACATCTCGGACATTTAGTTTGGTGAATTTTGTATTAATTTTTTGTACCTGTACATGAATCACTGACATGATTAGGTGAGGGTAGACCTGCAGAGAGAAATTTACTTTGAAGAACTATGAAGATGAGTTATTCCAAAGTGTCTGCAGCTACAAAAGTCAATGCAAACTTGTAAAGCTAATTTACTGATTCTAATGACTGTAACTATTGTAAATTAATATTCAGATATTTTTAATTTCCATAGTCTAGTCATAGGCTTGAAGGTGAAGGGCACAAGCGTGTCCCCATTATAGACAGCAGTGTCCCCGGCAAAAGGACATACAAGCCAGCAGGCTGTGGGCAGCAATGCCATGTCAGGGTTTTGTAAACTTGTTGTAATTATGAGAACAGGTTGAGGCCATGCAGAAGACTCAGGCTTTTGGTTACCAGTATCTTTTCCTTGACTAAAACTGGAAATATAGTAAGTGGACTTATTAGAGATAAGGTGAGAAACTGTCACTAATGATCATTCGATTTTATCTTGGTGTTTTCCGAGTCAGAACATCAGCACTGAAATAGGCTAGCCTACCTTTAGAGAGGCCCATCATCTGTCCGCACTGGGCAATTACCTCAGCTCGGTACGGATAGAACAGCTTTGTAATCTGGAGAAATAGCAGAACACCGGCTGACAGAAGTGTTTGAGAAACCAGGAGGCCAGCGAGAGCCCAGGTTTAACAACTACCACTGGACTTAGGCGAATACTTTCCATATACTTCTACGTGTTATTCCACAAGTTTGAAAGGAGAACCTTTAATCTGTGCGCCAGATGATAATAGATGATTACTATTGGCCCGGGGAAGAAATGTGAAAAGTGGAATAGAATCTAAGCACAGCTGCCAGAGGAGACTGTGGACCATGTGATAAATGAATTAGAAGATCCAGTTCTCTAATTCTCACCAGATTTGTATGTCTGAGCTTTTTAAACGTGCACAATAAACATACTGCATAAAATAGATATTGGACCTAAAGTCAAAAAGTAAAGATTTAAACCTAAAAAGTTCTCTAAAAATTTTAGTTGTGCTTGAACTGAACTCAAAGGTCCTGATTTATTAAAGCTCTCCAAGGCTTGAGAGGATATAGCATCTGGCATTGGCCAAAGAATCCCACAGTGGGTAATTACGTATGGGGGAGTTATCCTAAACTTCCTGTCATAGAGTGCCAATGGTCATTCACTGCTCTGTATTTATCGCTTTGTGGCCACAAAGGATCAATTCTTAAGGAGCACCACTCTGCTCCATAAAGAAGAGCTCCTTAGTGGCCATAAAATGTCGCATTTGCCCTGGTAATGCTTCGTTTTTTTTCTTTTGTTGACCCTCTGACGGGATCACTTTAATCCACATGTTAGAAAAATGTAATATCCAGATAACTCCTAAAGATGTGGCTTTATCCATATGGCATAAGTCAAAGTGAACATATATAGTAAATGTTTTATATAGATTTGCTTTAATAGCACATAGGGAACCTTCTGGTCATATGTATGAAATAGGCCCTTTTATTATCAACATGTTCACAGCTGCAATGTGGGCTCTTATGAATGTTACGGGGCTGAAAATCAAACCATTGCATTTTATTTTTATTGGTGACAAAATAACGGTCTATGAATATTTTACATGTGGTATTTGGAAATGCATTAGATTGGACTGAGCTTGTTCAAAGATAAATGAAGTGTGAAAAGGGAATGGAAGCTTTGTGTATTATTTAGAAGGTGCAGAGACTTGGCAGGCCTGCTGGATGATCTTATTACTGACATAGAACGAAGACTTCATACAAAACAGTGAACAGCACAACAAAACGGACTTAAAGCGTTTCCTTGCTTAAGGGATGTCACTGAATCCTGCTGTCATTCTTCCAATTATGGACCCAGCCAAAAAGATGGTAGCCTCAACTGGTGCCAATAAGAGAATCTAAAAGGGGAACAAAACACCTACTTGGTATGTCCTAGATGAAGGATATTTGTTGACTCATGGGCTCATGGGCCATTCACATTGTAGGCCTTATAGATGCAAAGTTCTGCTTTACTAATCTTTATGGAAAACATACAAAGATCATCTGCACTGTTTCATGCAAAACACGTAATTAATTGAATTCTACAACTTATTGGCATTTTTCCCCCTGAATCAGCTTATTCACAGAGGTATTCCGCTGTTTGTTATGCATTTGTTGGAGTGAAAGGGTATTTTTGTTGATACTGGTAGCTTGAATTATGTGGCTTCCCTAAATTCTAATTCTACCTTCCCAGTGGTTACCATTCAACCTGAAAGAGGAATAGCATTGTATAGTAGAAGAAGAAGTGGATATTGCAAGAAGTGGATTCCTTTTTTTCTACAACTGGTAGAATATTTATAAAAAAAATGTTTCTTGGACTTCCAATATTTTTGGGCAGCCATTCTAAACCAGGGTTTCTCCAGATGCCATAAGTCAGGGGCCAACACCACTTGGTACAGCTACCCGCATGACTCTAATTATGTTGTTAGGTGTCTATGAATGTATTAATCAAGCCACCTCTGTAGGAAACCATTCTATCCACTGGCTAACAATTTTTTAATACCCTTAAAAAATTAGTTTTAATAAGGGTTCCTTGAGACCTAACCATGGTTTCAAAGGTTGAGAATAGCTGTTTTAGAGAATTTGTTGGCAGACAGCTCTCCCGAAAATTACCAGCAGCTTACAAACTGTCATCATAACAAAGACAAGTTTTTCTGTTTTATTTTTACAAATAAAAGTTTAATATTGATATTTGTTATTCATATACCATATCAAGGGCAATGTCCTGTAGGTATATCAAAGTAGTGGGACCCATATGTGGAGCAGTCACCTCCATTTGAAGGAAAGGTTACAACAGCTATATTTTAAGCTGTGTATAATATTTACATGCTACAAAAAAATATAGCAGAAAATATTAGATTTCGATGGACTGTGTGTACATAAAACCTTAATTTGTTTGCATTGGTAATGTTTTGTTCATAAAATTCTAGTGTGAAAATAATGAGATTACCCCGCTGAGGTTCTCAGTTCTAAGTTTACCTAACTCTACAATTGCTGAAAAGTTGCCATCACACTCCTCCAATGCTCTCAGCTTTTTGTAAGAGAAATTGTTAGTTTGGGAGAAAGATTTCTCTCTTCTCTTTGTTACATTTAAAGGGTTAATTTTTTTTTCCTGAAAATATTGTTTTACTCTATGCATGTATATATGTATACTTTTTCTACTTGTTCCATTTTCATATGTTAATTATACATTTGTATTATGCTATATTTGTTTTCATTGTTTCACAAACCTGTTGATCCTGATAGAAATACTGTGAGCTGTTAATCTCCGGTGTGCTGACTGAACCACACCTCTTTACATTGTAAAGAATGAGAGTGGGGTGGGGTTCCATAGTCATTAATTTAGTTGTCCTGATATAGAAGGGTCATTAAAAGTTGTCAATTCTGGATAGGAAGTGTGTTAATAGCAAAACTAACAGATGAAAATGAAAAGACAATAGCCAGAATAAAAAACAAAACCAATGCAGCCACCACATCTAAAGACTGATGGGGTGCAACAAATAAAATAGTTTATAGGTTTAGTTACACTTTAAATTACCCCAATGACAAAAAAAAGTTTTGACTCATAAAAGATTGCAGATTCTGGCGTGTTATTCAGCTCACTAGTGACCATTGAAACTCCAACATTTAGATACAATTGTCCAATAGATAAAAGCTTCCTCATAGTAATCAATAGCAGTATTGCTGCATTCTCCTTCCACGTTATCAGTCAGTACACAATGATGCTTTTATTGGTTGAATTAGTCGCACAGCTGTAAAACGGGGAATTCTTTGTTCTGCATGTTTTACCTAGACATGACTTGGACAGGAAGATGCATATTCCAAATCACCATATGGAACTTATTCTGGATAATTTTGCAGTTTGTGGCTAAAGCACGTGATAGTTTACAGAGAAAAATAAGAACTGATGTTAGGAATGGAAATAAAAATCCTGATATAAACGTAAAGTATAATAAAAAAAATAAGAAATGAACAAAACTTAAATTAGTATTTCGAGCAGTTTTGGAGTTCTGTGGAAACCTAGCGTTCTTTCAGAAGTTGCTGGGGGTTGAGCAAAGAGCAATTTGTGGCGCTCAGGTCAGTTACCAATGACACCAATGTTCTTTTTGGATATCTGTAAGGGTGTAATTATAGAAGGGGTGAGGAACTGAAAGTTATTTCAAGGGTTCCACCATGTTAAAAAGGTCAAGAAAGGCTGATTTAAAGTATATGTAAATCCAATCACTAAAATTTCAGGTACGCTTTTACATTCTTAAGTTATTTTCAAAGTATTTTCAGATCAGGTGCTATTAGTTAGATAAGATGTGATAATGAAGCCATGAAGATCATTGTGCAGGCCCTTCTTGTTGCAGGTCAAATGTATATTTGGCCAGCAAGCTGGTGACTGCACCCATGCCTTAACCTGCACTATCCCCAGCAGCAAGAGCTCTCATTTAATCAAGGGATAAGCGCCTGACCCTAGAACAAGATGGGGGTGGGTAAGTGGATGCCGCTTGGAGTTAAGGGAGCAGAGCAGCCTCTAGATAGCTGCTTTCTTTTGAATTTATTCCTATGGTGACAATGATTTGAATCTTGAGAAATAACATCTTTGTTCACAGACCCTGTCGTTAGTGCTGCGGTCATTTCTAAACCCCGTAAGCCATAACTGTGTATGTTGACAGTGTCCAATGACATAGCCAATACATTGCATCCATTCCCAGGTGAAGGTCAGGCCATAGAATTAGCTTCATGGTGGTATATCTGTTTTACAATATACCTTTCTTTCTTTAAGGCAATGTTTTTCCAAAAGGACAATTAGTCTATTTGGATTTCTTGTGGAATTCTGTAAGTTTTCAGATGGCTATATACTGGTTTGTTTGGAGCTCAGCCAGATACACTATTGTAACCTGGTAAAACCACCATGCACATAGATCAGCCTGATCAAGTACAATTCCACCTTGTTTGGTGGACTGATTACCTGTGATTGACCTTAGGCTCTGTTTTTTTAGATTTTCCTCTGCTAGACTCTTCTGTGTTGTGTTATCTGTGGGTCCCTGATCCTCTGGTAGTCCCTCCCCAGACACTACCCTTTGCACACAAGTCCTGGGGACAACCACTCTGGACGGCACCACTAGCCTCCTAAGGCTGTGCAGGGGCTTGCTATAGGTGAAGAGTAAAAAGTTAGTTAGGGGGACTGGTGTCTGGTGACCAGGGCCTTACAATATCATACTCACTTGATCATATGCAGTGCTCAACCCAGAAATTTTTTTAAGCTGGGTGGCAAGAAATTGTAGGCGGGTGGTGGCCCCTGCATTGTGATCCAACTCTTCAGTAACCACCCAAAAACAGCCGGGTGGGTACTGGAAATTGCCGGGTGGTGCACCCAGCTAAAAGGGGCTGGGGAGAACACTGATATGATATGGTGCAAAGGCAAGTAGGAAATATAGGTATATGCAAACGGTTAATTGTATTTGTGAAGGCTGATTTCAATGTGGAATTATCAAGCCTTTTCAAAATCTTATAGATCTGACAATGGGCATGTGTGCACATGGTGGACCATACTAATCATGTTTCCAGCTTCTTCTGTGCAGTGGATGATCCTTCTTTGGAGTTTTCTTCTGTGTGTCTCAAGTTTCAAGAGATGGCCCCATAGGAGTCTAAGAAAACCTATTGTGTGTGCACATCTATTTGGGGGGAACATGGCGGACACATCCTGGAATGCCATGGTCCGAAAGGGTTAGTTGGGGCTGGGCAGCATAGGCAGATGCCTTTTCTCTGGAAGTTCTCTTGACCTTCAAACAATTAAGAATGCAGAACACTCAGAAATTCTCACTGATATAAAATTTACCGTTTCATCCAATTAGGTAGTCTATATTTTCTGGTGGCTGACAGAGAGATGAAAATGAAAACATATGTCCATTTGAAGGAATGCTCTGTGTACATAAACCCTGTGCCAAGCAGAACAAATTTCTCTGTGCATCTCATTACACGTTTTATTCTTGCGGGTGGGAAATGGTAAGCTTTGCTTGGTGGGAAAATTCTGAGGCTGAATGATGTGTTATCCATTTACATGGAACGAATATATTGTAAATAAAACAAATGCAACTTGTAGGGCTTGCATAAAAACCATCCGATTTTATTCAGCCTTTGAGGATTTTAATTAGTGTAGAAAGTGGAATATTATATTTTTTAAGTTTGTTTGATAGGCTAGTCTAAAGTTCAGCAAAGTTTTCTTTATAGAAAACAGAAGTGCCCCAGACAGCCAGCTGCCAATTGAAGTCCCATCTTATATTTACTATAAAAACTGGCAGAGTTGTGTTGTTTTAGGAAATAGAAGGAAACAAAACTATTGGCTACTGGTTGCCAGAAAGAAAACTTTACTCCTCACTATACCGTATTCAGTGCCTTAATAATAGAAAAAGAATAGCAAAAAAAAAGAAATCATTCATATTGAAAATCCATTTAATTGTAAGGCATAATAAGCAACTTTTTTTTCGAGTGAATACAATTCTTTTCTGCATGTGCACATAAGTGAAAAATCGGCCGGAGAGTTTACAATATCAGTGGTTTTACTGGGAGCACGGACAGGTGAGTATAAGAATTTGGAGAAGGCTTTGGAAACTGCTCTGGCCATTGAAGACCCACATTTGTAGCCCTGAACTGTGTTCCAATGGTGATGGTCTTGTCTTTGTATATAAAGGAATTACATAAAGGTATCAATGTAACGTTTATCACTGAGATACGCATATAAAAAAAGTTTAATAGTTGTGTATTAGTATCCGTTACACAACCAATACCAAAAAATTAAAATTCCTGTGTCACTTGTCATTGTTCTCCCCAGCCTCTTTTAACTGGGTGGACTTTTCAGTAACCACCCCGCTATATTTGGGTGGTTACTATAAAATGGGTGGGTCACAATACAATACTGGGTGCTCCCACCCAGCCCAAACAATCCTGATGAGGATATTGCTTCTTATGAAACAGAATACATTTTCCTTATACCAATCAATGGGATTGTCATTACTAAATGCTAATATTGCACAGCTCAATGCCATCATAATATAATATAATAGTAGATAGTGGGCAGCATGGTGGCTCAGAGATTAGCATTCTGGCTAATTCTGAATCTTAGCCAGGACACTATCTGCATGGAGTTTGTATGTTCTCCCTGTGTTTGTGTGGGTTTCCCCAAGGTACCCTGGTTTCCTCCCACATTACAAAAACATGCACTTAGGTTAATTGGCTTCCCCCTAAAAAATTGACCTAAGACTATGATAATGACAAATGACTTGGTGGGGACATTGGATTGTGAGCCCCCTTGAGGGACAGCTAGTGACATGACTATGGACTATGGACTGTGTAATAGATCCAGGCTTTATAAATACTGTGTAATAATAATAACACATATTGTAATCCATAATATATCTATATTATTGCTCTCACAACAGATGGCAAGGTGTTACGGCATAGCAAAGAGACCACAAATGTGTTTTGAGGTTTGGCTGCATGTAATCTTGTTAAAAAACCTGGACAATTTAAACAGGGCATATGATAAAACACACAGGGAGTACCTTTATTGAAAATAAAATGCATGGCAGAATGATGAGTAGAAACATACCTGCTAATGGTCAATAGGGTATATAAAATAGCGCACTTGTAAGTTGTGGGACTTTTAAGGCATTTATCTGTGCCATATGCATAATCTTACAAAACAGTAACAACTAAAAGTTGAAAATCTATAGTTTTATTCATAAAATAATATGAAAGCAAACTACAGAACACATTTGCTTTGCTTATTGGTTCTCAAAACTTTGTAAGTTATTAGTAAACATAATTTAACATTAAACCAGAGTGTTTGGGATTTCCTTGAATCTGCTTCTTCAGCAGTATTACAAAATGATGGGATGCCTGGTATAATCCTATATGATTAACATATTTGAATAATATAATATATAATAATTTGTAGTCTGATTGGCAACTTGAAATTCTAATTAGAACCTCCTCATTCCAAAAACTTAAACACCAGCAAGATAAATGTGCAGCCAGAAAAAGATTCTCAGAACCACACTGGGGCACACAGCAAAACCTTGGATGGTCAAAAAAGACCAATTTATCAGAGCATGGGGGCAATTCTAAATTGCCTAAATTCTCCAATTTAGGACCAAACCTCATAACAAGAGGTTACAATATATAATAATATAAAAGCCATAATTTCGTATTCTAGTGCAGAGCAGAATACAAGACTCAATTGGTTGAAAATGCAACATCCCTATATTGAATTATGGTAGTTATTATGGTTCCTTTACCACCCAACTCTAATTTGTCTTTTATTTTGTGTTTGGATACAGCCGGGGAGGTTCATGGGCTCCGTATGCTTTTTTTTTGCCATCTTTTGTATATCCCTTTTAAGACATGGAGGTGATGAGAATTTTACCACCAGGGACCCAGACAAAAACACATTTTTAGTAGGGCGAGAAAAGCTTAGAACTCTCGATGATGTTTCTATTGCTTTACAAACATGCCAATTCCCTATGTCCCTTTATATAGATCTGCATCACCATAAAAAAAATATATATATATATATTACGAGTATGTGTATCCTAAACATAAATCTTTATTATAATGCTCGTAAAAATGTATAATAAAAACAGTATAAAAAATATACAAAAATGAATCCCTCAGGAGCAAATCATCCGCTAGATAAGCCAGTTCAAAATAATTAATGTATGGGAAAGCCCAAAGCACTTCCCTTCCCCAAAAGGTACACAAACTAGACTTCCATCTACAATATATTATGAATGTTACAGATAGATTTATTTATTGTTGGCTTTTATTTCACCTTCAATATAAATTCAAGGTCCTGTGCTTTGCCTTTAAATACCTCTAAACCTCCTGGCCCAGCTACATTTCGAACCCGATACTTAAATAAACCTCCAAATGCCCTCTTTGCCTCTTCAATGACTATTTTTGGGATGTTTTGGCACATTGCCAGTCCATTCATTAAAACTTACCTCCTTAACACACGGCAGGTTAATAATAAATGTGAATAATCTCACCAGGACGCCAGGGCCCGAATAAGCCTAAAATGAAACCAGCACCCAGGTAAATATAAAACCTCTATTAAGGTAACATTTCCTCATTCTAATCAGAACACATATTATTCTGTCCTTTCTCATGTTGTCATTCAGTACTGAATAGAGTTGTCAGTGGTCGGAGTATCTCGTATTGGTTGGGATCAGCTGACAGCTGTATTCGAGTGAATTTTGGCTTCTCTGCTTTTCACACAGACATTGGACAGGAAGCGGCATATTCCAAAAGGCACCATATGGAACTTATTGTGGCTGATGCTGCGGCAGTGCTGTGTGATCGAGTGGTAGAAGTATGGAAAGTTTACAAAAGGAAAGAAAAAGAAAGGATGTTAAGAAAGGAAATATAAATTAATTTATTTGTCTTTTATAGAAGGTGAAAAATAAAAAAAGAATAAAAAAGAAAATCAAATAAATCTTTATATTTCAAAGTGTGTCTAGCAACTGAATTGGTATATTTTGAATGCTAAAATGTTTTTGTGTGTTGTATCACAGTGAAAGCTAAATACACAAATGCAATACATTCTGTATTTGGGACTATAAAGGATATGAATTACTATCAATTCAGTCATAAGAGTTACACAAATCTGTCCAACCACACTGCTATAGGCAGGGAACCTGTTTTGTATCTCCTACAATTTCACTCATAGGTTCCCTTCCTGCATATACCCTGTAATGGGACAGTGAAGGAGAAGCAGCACACTTATGGGCATATACCTCTACCACTGTTGTGCCCTCCTATTGGCATACTCTGCACTTCAGTACACCTAATTGGCTCTTTGAGTCTGTTTGCTTTAATAAAAGCACGTTACATGACAGAATATTGAATGCAGAGAAACGTTAATATAGGTCTTGTAAATCTGCTGGTGTTTAGTTAATATACGATTATTCAAAAAATTTTCATGGTCTACTTCCATGACCCAGCAGCTTAGTTTTTCCCACATCTAAAATTATTGTAATTAGTATCGGCAATATCAAGCTTATAATGAACTGTATTTATTGTAAAGGTCTTTCTACATTTTCCAGAAGAAGCGCAGTTTGTTTTGCGAAACGCGTTGAAGTCTTGTAATGACATGCCATTGATGTAAAACTTGTGTTTCAATGCTTTGATGTTTTTTAAGATATATGTCTAATAATAGGAATAAATAAAGCTTCTGGCATTTTAACTGGTATTTTTTGGATTGTAAACTTTATAGTGGTATTTTTTTTTCTATACCCTAAAAGTCCCAATATTTGTTTCTTTTCCAGAGACATTGCATTTGTGAATGTGGCATCATTATTCATTGTCTCTGCTTTTGGAATTATTGTTAATATTCAGGGAGTTTTCATGGGTTTCTTCCACTAATGACTAAGCAGCTTAGCTCATCCTACTCCCTGCTTTTCCCCTTTTATCTCACTGCAGATCCGAGATTCTGGAGGGGATTAGAGGTAGACAAATCTGTTCAGAGTAGAGTAGAACTACTTCATTGTTTCTGTTGTATTTTTGAGGATGAATTGCACCACAGCGCCTACAGCTACATAAGTCACCCTGTAAATACTTTATACATTGCCTGCTCCATGCTGCATCATTCCGTAGACACTCTTCTGTAATATATAAATGCCATACTGCATAATGCTATACATTCTGTTGTCCTTTTGTACTTTATTTCGCACTACTCCCTACATTTTGCTCTATATATTATACTGGACATTAAAACCACTTTTCAGATAGCAGAAGGTTACTAGTCATCTAGGAGTTGGTTGCTACTTTGCAACCTCTTGAAATCCATTATTTGGAAACATCCTGATTAGTTTGCAAACTTGCCAAACATCTAAACACTGCAAGCTCAAGTTGCAGCGAACTCAAATCTTCCCCCCAGCTATGGGGAGAACACAGGTGCTATGCCTCCCCCCCCCTATAGATTTGGTCAGTAGCTGAGCAGCCTGACTATACAGTGACCATTCCTAAAATTGTCACACAAAATGATTCCTAACAATCACTGCTGGCGACAGTTATTTTACATCTGTGCAGATTTTGAAAACATTGCAGTTGGAAAGATTCCAACTGCTGTCAGGATGTCAAGCATTATTTTTAGTCATTTTCTATGAATAATATATATAATGTGAAAAATGCACAGTATTGTACATATATGGATATTATTGAACAGAAAAGTTATTTTCTTTGGATGTTTACATACACCACCCTGGCTTCTTCTGATCTGAGCTTAGAATTCATCGTGAGAAGAGATTTCGGAGAGGATTCTCATTTTGTCTTACATAAACAACACGCTCTTAGTATATTTATATAGAGTTCTGTTTAACTTTCTCGTCTTTTCTCTCATGTATGTTTAAAGTAACTGTGTTTCACATAATATATAGCCCTGTACTTCGAAGAAATACATCAAAGGCTTTGTTTTTCGTGCTCTAAATATTTATTTAATGAGAATAGTATAATACGAAGGCAGACCATATTCAAAGGTGAAAAACAGAAATCTGCAAAATCTTCACCTCTCTAATTCCCTTTTATGGGACTTTTTGAGGAATAAATGTCTGACAGTAAAAGTATAATATGGAATATCATGGTCGTAGCATTACCAGATTTCACCAGAAGGTGGTGCCTGAAAAAAATTTTATGTGTTTATATTTTGATAAACGTGTGAACCTATGAAATGGGCTTATGTTTGTTGAAACATAGGGGCTCACAAAAAAAATTTATTTTGATTTTTGTCATTGTTAAAAAATAAATCTTTTCATTTTTAACATTGTTTTAGATTGTAGAAATTATATATATATATATATATATATATATATATTGCTTACAGTGTCATTAAAAACAACCCTTTCGCAGGCTGTTCTACCCCTTCTGAACTCTCAAAACACAGCAACTAATGGTATGCAAATGTTGACTTTTTGAAAAGTCAAGTAGTCGCTAACATACCCTACAAGAGAACTTGGGTACTTGGTTATAAAATGAAAGGTCCCCTACATTGCATGCCGGAATTCTTTGTTGTGTTGCTCATATATAAAACCTGCAAATTGCATACAATATGCATGCCAGGAAATCATGGTGCCTGTCGTGTACTGATAGACTTTCTCGCAGGTGATACCGGTAAGTACCTGGTTTCATAATCTAAAGCAGTGTTTCTTGACTTTTTTATCATGGGGATACCCTTGATATAACTTTCAGGTCTTGAGGAACCCTGGACTATAACAACAATATCCAAATCTCACAGTATATTAGCCTGGTGCTCAGGGGAAAGAATGTCCCCCTACAGATAACCAAAAAGATCATTGGTGTATATGGTAATCAAGCTAATTTTTCAAGGAACCCCTAGCATTATCTGCAGGAACCCTGGTTGGGAAACACTGATCTAAGGGCTAGTTCACACACTAGTAAAAAAAAAAGCAAACCTGAAGAAGCGGCACAGTTATGGTCTGTTACTGCTCCAGGGTGCTTGGAGGTTGCCAGTAGGTACCCTGGAACAGTAAATTCAATTGTATTTAACTGCTAGTCTGAACATGCCTTTAGTTTTAGCAGTGCTATAAAATTACTTGTTGGCCCCAAATTTTTGGCTGTGGGCGCCATCTTGAAAATGAGTGAAGGGAAAGAAATAAGTAGGCTGTGAGGATCCTGAAAACCTTTTATTTTCCCCCATGCTGATCCACACACTCCCCAAAGAAAAAGTGATGAATCAGCACTGGTGAGGAGTCCTCTATATCACTATAAATATCTTCCCAGTCGGTGGTTGATCGGAGCTCTAGATGACCGCCTGGAGCTACATACAGCCATTGACCATAAATGATGGTGCTGCTTATAAATCAGCTGGACAAGAAAAAGCTTACAATTCCTATGAATTCTCTGCACAAAACCCATTTTGATATCAAATATTTTTTTGCAGACAGCAGAGGACAGATTACAGACAAAAACAGTTATCCATGATAACATGAACTTGTAATAATGATTCATTTATTCCTAAAATTATTTTCAAACAAGCAAATACAAGTTTTTTTTAACTGTAACCTCGAGCGTTTAAGAAATTACTTTTGGAATACAGGTACTCATGAGAGCTCACAAGCTGCACAACACAGAACAATTAATTATTCACTTGTATGAATCAGCCGCTGTGAGTCACTGTCATGGGGCGAGTTACGTTTTTATGGTTGCTTTTTACGGGATCTGAACTGGATAAACTGGAACTCCAACTCACAATTTTTTTTTATTTGTTTTTTAATTTTTAAGCAGACTTCTAAATCCAATTTTTTCTAATTTAAAGCAGTGTTCTCCCCAAAAAATGTTTAAGTTGGGTGGGAAGAAGCTGAAGGGCTCTTCTGTGGTGACCCCAGTATTTCAGTAAGCATCGGGTAGTTACTCAAATGTGCCGGTTGGTGCGCCCAGCCTAAAGAGACTAGAGGGAACACTGTAAAGCTATGTTAACACATCATATATTCACAAAAAGTATTTCAAAAATTGCATTAGAATATCGCTTTTTCTATGTCAATTTTCCATTTGTCGTTTATGAACGATTGATCGTAAACGACCGCTATGCATTTGAATGGAGAAGAGCATGTTGGGGTGCTGCTCCCCCCTATAGAATAAATTGATGCAGCATGTATAGCGCTCATTCGTTCATCATGAAAGACTATTTCCAATGACAATTCTATGATGTCCATCGGATATCCGTTCGTGTCCTAAATCTACTTTCTCCCACATTTCTAGCTGCCTGTAACATCTAGTCTAGCAGAGCGACAGATAAGATAGATTAAATAGAGAATTGTTTAAAAGTCAAATTTGAATTTTTGGATATTACATATAAGAATGTTTGAATGAGGTATAAAATTAGTACCAGTACTTTCATTTTTTTAAACTCCATTTCACTGCACAGGGTTTGCATAGGAAACCCCAGCAAGTCAGACAGAGCCCGTCTCGTTTCCATGCTGGGGGACATCCATCATCATTTGCCCCATTCCTCCCTGGCCACCTCCACCAGCCAAATCTTCTTCTGCATTCCACATAGATGACATCACTGGGGCTAAAATTAGGTAAAAAAAAACATAAAGGTTTAAATAAAAAACTACAGCGCCATAATAACGAGGGTGATGGAAGAAGAAGAATAGACTTCAGCTTTCATTTGGTTTTTGGATATTATTCTTCAGCCCTCCCAAGGTGATTATTTTTCTTTCTCTGTATTTACACAGTGTAGAGGTGTCACAGGGGGGTAAATGTCCACACAATGGGCTGACCCTTTAAACAAGCTTTATTAGCATACCTTGTGCTGTCAAGCAGAGCTCTTGTAAGATTTGTGTGCTCTTGCACATATGGGATTTCCTTCGTAAAGGTGCTGGAGGAAGTTCTGCATTTTGGAGAATCAAGCAATCAGCACTTTGCTCAAGCAAGGCTGAAAAGACTCAGTGAAAACAAGACTTTTTCCTGGTAGGTCCGGAAATCATTCTGAGTATTGTGTATTAAACTTGCACCTTGGAGTCTCAGCTAAAATATACAAACTTATTTCTTTCGACATCTGTCTTCCTGAGGACTCGTCTGTTGTCTTTCTGTCCTGAAATATGACTTATGCTGCTGCAATAAATGTTTTATTATGAGACTTTTTCTTTGGAGGGGGGGGGGGGGGGGGGTACTTATCATACTGCCTAAGAATAGAATAGGAATTAAGAAGTTCAGGGCCACCAAAAACTAAGAAGCTCTGTTTTGGAAAAGTGCTTTACATATGATTGGATGTTCAAAATTGACAGTGTTTCATCATTTTATTTTTTCTGTAGTAAATCCAGGTTTGGGGGACTTTTTATTTTTTTTACCTTTTAGTGCAACCTTTCTCAACCTTTAAACATGGAGGAACCCTTGAAATACCTTTCAGGTCTGAGGGAACCCCTGACAATATTTATGATCTGCCCATTTATTGGTACATTTGGATTTACAATGGTAACTTGGTGTTCAAGGGGATAAAATGCCTCTTACATTGCTGTTCAGTGAGAAAAATATTACCCCTACAGATTCCTAAATAAACCAATGGGGTCAGTGGCAAATGACCTGAAAGGCACACATTTATCATTGCTCAAGGAACCCCCAGCGATCTCTGGAGAAACATTGCTTTAATAAATTGAGACCATGTATAAGAACATGCTATGTTTTTTTTTCTCAATATTGTTATTAGAATTACTGGCAATGAATTAACAAGGGTAGAGCTACAGTGATAATTATACTTTGCTGATTAGAAAATATATTACTAAGCAGCCACTTCCCTTGCAGCACCCATACAATTCTAATAGGATGAATGTCAAGCAGAGTACAAATCTCCCAATAGAACATAAATTTAGTTCCTTCCTAACAACCTAAAGCGGGCCATATGTATAGCAAATTAATTTAACAATCTAATGCTTTAATTGTAAAACAGTTGAAGACATAATTGGATGGTTTCAATGCACTGCAAGATGATGGAATGGAAGTTGCCTTAGTCGAAAGAGGTAGAAAATCCAGTTGTGTTTGTCCTGCTCAGATTACCCCTTATAGTGGTAGCTACAATACCAACTTTATAGATCCCTAAAAACATCATTAGGGTCATGCAGCTGGACCTACTAAGCTGCATTGACTTCAGATCAATGGAAGCACCGTCAATTGTGAGGTCAATCAACCACAGTTCAAGGAACACATAGGATTCCCTGGAGGAACCATGGTTGAGAATGTCTGGTATAGACAGTTGATTATTTAATGAAAAGGAAAAAAAAGCGCAAAATAAAAATTTCAATATAAAAGAGCTTGAAACATTCACCTAATGAAAGTCCAGTTTTAGCTTTATAATATATTGGGTTCCAATGGTCAATCAAACTCCTTGGTTGTAATTCCTAGGGATCGAAATTTGTTCTATATATGGCCATATGGCATATGGTTCCCTATAATGTGAGTTACACTAGTTACATGTAGCTGAGATTAAACACATTCAGAGCATTCTTCAAGCATATTCATTGTTCTCCCCAGAATTATTTTTAAACTGAGTGGAAAGAAGCTGTAGTGGAGTTGTAACCCCTGTACTATAACCAAACTTTTCAGTAATCACCCATAAACAGCCGGGTGGTTACTGAAAACTGCTTGGTGGTGCACCCAGCTAAAAGTGGCTGGGGAGAACACTGATATACTATGAACTTGTAGCTCACGACATAAGGAGACATTGGGGTTGATTAGTAAAGTTAGGCCCAAGAAGCCTGCAACGGAGATAGGCATGGGCCAGCATGACTGAGGGGGGAGGCCAAAAAGTCAGGTGGGAAAAAGGGGGGATAGTGGTCTGATGGGGGATAAGGATCAGGGTAGGTTGTAAAAGAAAACAAAGGAAGAGATAAAAGAAAGTTGATAAAATAAAGGGAATGAAGGGTGAGGTCAGAAATTTGCTAGTTGGAATGAGAAGAGATTCCCACCCTCCAGTCCTGGAATTTTGGCTGTTTTTTGGGATACAAGGATAAAGGTGAAGGTGTAAGGTCCTCAAGCACAGGGGCTTGTGTAGATGGGTGTTAAAGTGATGGAGTGTGGCTTGGTATGGGGTCTCAAAAAAACTGGTTTATGGAAGATTAAGTGGTGCGAATTTTGGGGGGTGGAGATGCAGGCTTTATATCGTTCCTGAGGCTGTGGAGTGGCCCCTGGGAGCAGGATGTATATATCAATCTAAACGCAGATCGATAGTCAATGGTGGTGAAGGAGTTAATGCCTGCCGAGGACCTGCCACCCAAAGGAAAAAGGTTATAAAGTTGTAAGGATTGGTTAACTGGTTAATTGTAATATTTTGAGTTATTTAAAGTTATAAGTGTTAAATTAATAAATGGCCGTAAGGCCAATTTTCACCATACCCGCAGGTGTCAATGCATTTCTTGTAAGGAAAAGGAGGGTGGAGAAGAATGGGGAGTTGGTAAAGGGTAAAAGGATCTTGCATACCTCAGTCAAGCAATACTGCAAGGATTATTTTTCTTAGCCTGGTTAATGGGACAAAGTTCTGCTGACTTCAACTATCCTACCATGTGCAAGAAAGAATCTTGTTTTGTAAGATTTCCTTGCACATGATTGGGTATTTTTTACAAAGTAAACTATCTTTACCACATTCACAAAGCTAGGTGAATTATCTCATGAACGCTGGTAGTGAACCATACAGTCCCAGTCTGTATGGGATAATATATATATAATAGATAATAATAGATAATGTATAATCTCTTATCATTGTATTTTTTATGCCTATCATCTTGCATGAAATTTTAGTAGCAGAACTGAATTACTATAGATCACCAGTGTATCCACAGACTAACAGTCCTTTAATCATTCAGTCCACGAACATATGTCCGGACTTCTGGGAAAAGCAGCGAGCCAATCACTGGAGCAGGAAATGAGTTTCATAGGAAGGAGGATGGGAATTCTGTACACAGGATGATATCTCTTGTCACAATAACAAAAACTCACAGCTGGTTATTAATAAGGTTAAACTACAATCTAGTATGTATTGAATTGATATATGTTACATTATTATTATTGTTTTTATTATTACTATTATTATTGTTGTCGTATTATAAAAGTTGAGTTTTGTGCTAAACTACTATTTATATTTTTTTTTTCCTTTCTATTCATCAATTTTCTTCTTTGCTAGTAGTCACCAGAAAAAGTCAATGAGATGCAATCAATGTCAATGAGATCAAAATGAGATGCAAAAAAAGTAACTTTTATACAAAACACATGCGAATTACACTGGCTTAAAACTGGACCAATTAAACTCTGTATGTTGCTGTCAATATAATTTGCATGTGATTTGTTTAACATTCCGATTTTTCTCATTGACAATCTCTAGTCACCAGTGTTCTGATCTTCTGAATGTTTTTGAATTGGAACCTGGGGAAATGCACACCTTGTGTTCACAGGTTTCAGAACTGCCATTTTTTTTGAGTCAACCGCAGCATTTAAGCGGAACTAAACCTCCAAAACAAAGAATTGCAACCAGGCAGGTCCTTTATTGTACAAGGAACCTACACCAACAGCAAATTACGTCATAGACATGTAATTCAAGGACAGAGTATAAAGTTTTATACCAGCATAAACACAACTCTACCACCTACTGGCAGAAGCACTAAATACAGTGTTGTTGTTGCACCTATGTCTGTATAAACAGAATTTTAACAAAACCTCACTGGAAATCATTAGTCTAAAGCCCAGAGAGCACACCACCATAATCCTACCTTGCCAATAACAGCCTACTTGTCCACTAGGACATAAAATAAAATCAATGTTGTTAGGGGAGGTAAGAGGAACCAATAAATGCAGAGAGACCACAAGTGTTGCTGAGCCCAGCCACTTTATAGAAATTTTGTTTTCAGAAGGAACTTCCATTGGCGATTGCTGAATATCTGTGAGAAGTTCAGTGGTCAAGGCAACCGAATAAATAGGCATTGGTTTCCTCTTGTTCATTTACAGCCTTTTCAAGAAAGTTTGTTTAACCAACAGGGTCATTTTAACTGGGTCATAAATTCTTGTCTGGATTTCCAGTTTGATTGGTGCATTCTGATTTTTTTTTTCCATGTTTTTTCCTCGATGGAAGGATTGTGAGTCAGTGGTCAGTACTCCAGTGTATTTCCCCAGCCTCACATTAGACTTAAACAAGGTTTCTTCGTGTTAAAAGCTACTATTTTTTCTGAAACATTTATGGAAAAACAGAAAGTGTCTTGCAAAGTTTTTATTTAGCTCTGTGCCTGCTCAGTGTCAGGAGTCCAGATGACACATATTATTCTTTTTCAATTTTATTTTTGTCAACCACCCAGATAGGCTTTTACAAAAATATGCACTTTGACGAGGAACAACAGACATTGTTCATGAGGATCTGATTATAGTATGATCACATGGTCAGGATCCTTTATAGGCAAATCTAAAACATTCAAATGACTTCTACACCAACCTTGGACAGATTTGCATGACTACTACACTGACTACTAGGTTGTTTTAAAAATATGTTTTGCAAATGCTCTTTTTATTTCTAAAGGTTAAAAAATGCAGGATGTGATTTTTGAGTTTGGCACTTTTTTTGTGGGTGAGCATGAGCATGAAAAACTCTTCACCCAAAATGCCTTACCACCACCACAACACACACTGATGGTTTATAAGGTGTATGGTGAGTCTAAAGGAAATGTCAAGTCTTGTGTATATATCTAATGTCTAGGGAGGTATAAAAGACAAGAAAAAATATAGCTGGGGGTTTACTGATGAGTTTAATTTATTCTATTCTGTTAGCCAACTATAAATTATTGATATATTGTTGGTATTTTTAGTTATTTCAAAATGTAAATAGGTAAAATAGGTGTAAGCAGCTTTGCTTTCCCCAAATGCTTTATATATATATATATATATATACTCCTCCCACTGCCTCACTCTGAGCACAGTGCTGATCACATGACTCTGCTGGCCTCTATGACCCCGCCCAACTTCTTCTCCACCACTCCTGAGTACAGGTCCTATCTTCTGACCCCACTCACTTCCTCCCTTCCTTCCTGCAGCCAACTGAAGGCCACCTGGATACTTGAGACTGCAGCAACTAGTGCAATTGGTGGAACTCTATGCCTGAACTTTCCCAGCATGCACTGCTCATGCTTCTCTTTACTTTTGTGGCATCGGCACTTAAAGCTATTGAGGGGAGTTGATACTTACTTAGAATATTAATTTTTTAGGAGAGGTAATTTACCATTTTAGGAACTAAGGCATGGAAAAGTTCTTTGATCTTTGTGAGGGGTAATAAATATTGGGAGGTTTTAATCTTACCTGCTACTTAGTATGCACTTTAATTATGGGCACATGGTAGGGACGGGATGACTCAAGTTATTACAATAAGAAATAAGAATTATTAAAGTACAATGCTATCTGAGGGGGTAATGGGGTTGGCTTGCAGACTTCCAGGCTTCCTGCATCCTGTAAGTCAGTTGGTTGCCCTATAACTCTCCTTGCTCACCATTGCTACCTGTTTCTAGAGAATACAGTATTACAGGTGAGTAAATAATGTTTTTTTTTTTCCAATAACTAAGCACCGGCACTTTAAAATAGACTGAAAGATAAGATTTTTATCCAGTTGTGCGTGATCCATATTCTGGCTTCATACTTCCAATAAATGCCATGTTATCTAATATCTACAAAGTGCCACTAACCAGCATTAATAAGCTCGACAGCTATTTCACACCGCCTTGACGAGTCTACATTGCTGGCAATTAAGTATCTGTGGAAAAGAATTCAATGAAGTATTTAAGGTTTCACAAGAGAAGGAAACGGCCTGGAAAATATTCTTCCTGCCATATAAAAGCATTCCTAGTAATGATCTGTGAATGATTTATGAGAAATCCCTGGTGGCAGTTTATTAGAACCACTTGGAATATCAAAAGCCCAATGACAGGAAGTATAATGCAGTGCGAGACTGAGAAAACAGCACAACAGCGATGGGCGAGAGGCACCGGCTTATTAAATAGTTTAATCTACTATGAAAACTTTGATGGTTTAAGTTGCTGTAATGCTGCTGCAATAAACGTGCCTGGAAGGGGCCCATCAATGCACTTGTTCAATGGTTAAACAGCGTGCCCCAGGCAGTAGTATCTGACGGTGACAGTTGTAGTCTTGTATGCTGTTTGTGTTTTTGGTTTGGTTAACCACAGCAGGCATTTTTGTTTTTTTTCATTTATTCTTTAACAGATCTGGTTATCTGTTTAGGTAGCGTGCACAATGATTGTGTGATGATTGTTTTTTAACAATAGAGAATGACAGATGAACGAAATATTGCTGTACACAATGATTGTTGTACACATTTCCAAGAACGACATTAGGTGACCACTACACATATCAGATTCTTGCCTGAGATAAGTGTGTCTTGGGTGATAATCATCTGATGTATGTACATAGCCTTCCTCTTTCCATAGGAGCTAATTTTTACACAAAACTTCTTTGTTCTTCATTTTTTTAAAAAACTGATCACCACTATTTAAGCAATAATTTCTTCTGTATTTACACAAAAGTGGCGATCAGAAACATTGTTCACTTGGTCACCCTGCTACCAACCTCTCCCATTCAACTAAATGAAATCTTTTGGGAATCATTTTCAGCACGTGTTTGCAAGTTGAGTGGATCGGGGTGCAGTTCCTGAAATCGACAAATCGCATCTGACCATGCGAGCGCTTTTCCTCCTCTGGAGGAAGATCAAAATGCAATCAAAAGGCCAATGCATGCAAACTCATTAACCTATAGTGCTGTTTGCCTCCCCAGAGCACCTAGTAGCAATTTTTAACAGCTAACTGTATGGTTTTCTACCACAAGTGTGAAAAGGGCCTAACTGATCACCTTCTTTCATAATAGGATGTGCAGCCCATTTCCATTCCAGCTGGTCTTAACTTTTGCACAAATGTACTCCTGTTTTTTTTAAATAGCTTACTCTGATTTCACTGCAACCTGGGAGCTTCTCACAGTGTACATTTAAATCTGAAGCTTTATTTCTTGCCTGAAGACGTCCAGTATCACCTAACCCTTTGCAAGCCAGCTTTACTATTATTATTAATATTATTATTATTAACAATAAACAGGATTTATATTGCCCCAACATATTACGCAGCACTGTACATTAAATAGGGGTTGCAAATGACAGACAAATACACACAGTGATACAGGAGGAGAGGACCCTGCCCCGAAGAGCTTACAATATGTAGTGGTGGGAAGTACTGATGGTTGCAAAAGACAGAAAAAGACAGGTAGGCAAGTTTGAAAAAATGGGTTTTGAGTGCTTTAAATGAGCAGAAAGTAGGAGCAAGCCGAATAGGATGAGGAAGACCATTCCAGAGAGTTAGGGCAGCTCTAGAGAAGTCTTGTATCCGTGCGTGTGAGGAGGTTATGAATGAGGAAGTCATTATTAGGTCATTGGAGGAGCGGAGAGAGCGGCTGGTGAGTATTATATTTGGCCGCCATCATCATAGCTTCTTGTTTTTTAGGAGACAACACTATGCTGATCCCCCCCACAAGCCATGATCTGCCTTAATTGCAAAAGGCCTAGTAATGGTGTCACTGAGTCAAAAATAAATTATGAAAGGAAACCGGTTTAATTTAATAATTTTCATTAGCTGGTGAGGGTGGAAAAAATGAACCATGGAAGGCAAAATATATAAAAAAGATTTAACTAATTCACCTTTTCTACTTGTCCCCTGACAATAGATTTCTTGGCAGAATCTGTAGGATGTCAGTTGCCTACCTATTTTTTCCCAAGTACAGCTGATCATGTGATGGGCCTATTCTTTACACAAGACATCAGATAATTTGCAGCTGTGACCCATCCCTCCTCCACTGTGCCATGCACCTCCGCTTTCCATCCCCACGCGTTGACCTTTCCCTGTATAAAACATCACACGTGAATCCTGTATGTTGTTTTATAGCGCGTGGGTAGGTCTGATTTTTTTTTTACTGACATCAAATACAGCACCTGACCATATTTGAGGATATAAAAGCATGTTTATTGTAAAGTGTGGTCTTTTCTTCGAGAGAGCAAGGAGTGCCATGTTCTGGAGCAGAGATATATCCTGATGTGACTGGTTTGATTTGTAGATGTTGTAAACGCTCGAGCACCTTGTTCTCTGTGCTAATCTAACCAGTTTATTATATGAAGGTCACATCTTTGAAAGGGATGCTGTACAGACATGAACCAGTCACGGTGGGTTTATTTATTTGGGATGATTCTAAGAGAGAAGAGAGTCTTTTTGGCATATTTAAATACTGTTAATTTATAATGTAGCATTGTTACAGAGTGCAGATTACATGATATATTTTCAAAAGGATTTTCCAATGTTTCAAACGAGTGCCATGTCTTGCCCGACACAATTCGCCTTATTGGGCTTCCACAGGAGATTGGGGACCTTTGAAGGGTCTAAATCCCCTGAGGAAGCCTAATAAGGCAAAACGTGTCGGAAACGAGACATGCTACTCATTTGAAACAATGGACAATCTTTATGAAAATATATAATGTAAACTACACTCTGTAACAATACTACATGATAAGTAAACTATATTTGAATAAGCCAAAAAAGCCTTTCTTCTCTCTTTGAATTGTTTCA
>NC_092858.1:16933770-16945079 GCF_032062135.1 Pyxicephalus adspersus
CCAATACTTATCTTGGTCCCCCAGTTTAATACCAAAATATGCAAGATATGCTTGTTTCACAAATTCTGTAATGGTTTTGCTGAGAATATTCACCACAAATGTAGCAAAACACATTAGGGTCATTTAAACAACTTCTTCTTGAAGAACTCATATTTCTGTAAAAAAAAGAAAATGTATTCATAAAAAGAAGGCAAATGAAAGTTTCATGAAAATAATGCTACATTTAATATACAAAATGCAAAACATCGGTGTAAATAAGGATTGATAATATTATGCTGTGTTAACATTTGTTGTTGATAAAATCATCTATTCCATTTCCTGTATCACAAGAACTAGAGCCAATTCAATGAAACTGATGTCATTTCTGGTTTAGCAGACCTAAAATACACTAAATATATTAAAAAATCCTTGTCAAGTGAAAACATTTTTGAGCTGTATAATTGATGAGGCAAAGATGGCATTACAGGGCTATGCCCTGCTTTCATACTGTGTACCAAATGGTATTCCTTTTTATCATATCTGAAACTTAGAAGGCATATAATAATATCATGACTAGGGTAGAGTAGCTTGGGTTATTGTCAAATTCCACCATTTTACAAAAAAACACCTCTTTTAACCACCAGCCAATAATCAAACACACCACCCATTTTGAGATGAAATATGGGCCACATCACCTTTTTATTAACCTTAACATATATAGCAAATTTAGAACATGGTCAAAGGTCCATGAAGGCACTTATTTAAACCACCTTGTATCTCCAAAGACCGTTCTTTCTTTTTCGGGCTCTTTAGCCGCTACACACTGTCTTTTACTGAATCAGAACTTTCCATAAAACAGACCAACCCCTGAGGTCCCTCCACCTGTAGAGTAACCCCACCTATTAGATAAGCCTCTCTAAAGTCCACCCCTTTTTCTTAAACCCCCTGTATCCCATACCCCCTTCTCACGCTGTCATTCAGTTCCTCTGCTTATTCTGTTTCCTCCTTTTTCGACCTTCAAAACGCCTTCCTTACTGTGCTAACTTGGGGCTTTCACTTTTGCGTGCAGCTACAGTCATAGCGTGAATCTTACAATAGCAACTATGCAGCCTATAGAAACTTTTTAGTTAATTTTTGGGAACTGTGTCGTGATCTTTCACAGCCATGTGCAAAATATGGTTCACAACCACTCCTACTTACCTGAATGGGAGTGGTTGTGACCACAGTTGAGCCCTGAAATGGCCCTTAAATTATACTGTTCTATTAAATATATTGTGTTTTTCTATCATCCTAATTTTGTGCTAAGAATAATGAGACCAAGAGGCAGATTTGATCATAATAAACCCTTGTAGTCTTGATATTTATGGAAACAACTTTTTACGTTCTCGGTCTGTCCCTGGAATTTGGGTACAGTTGGCAAGCAGCAGTGACCCTTTCTATTCTTGATCTGCAGTAATTGCTCTCTGTGACAACACTCCCCAGATTTCACACGCAGGTCATGTGCGTCTTTTTTAGTTTACGTAGAACGAAGGTCAATGCCCTAGGAGTTCATAAATACTACATTTAAGGTTTCAGCCTCTTCTGTGTAGAATAGTCATAGAAGGCAGGAAATGCCTTATTCAGAGGAATGCAGCACGTAACACTGACAATTTTTGGTCACGCGTTTTTACCAGAAATTGTACAGTTTTTATTTTGTTATAAGGCCCAGCTACAAATCTGTCATCTCACCTGTATATTTATCATGTAAGGGGGAAAAATCCATATTTTCAATCAATATTTTGTATAGGAATTATGAGCGCCACTTATGTGCCGAGTGAGATTTGTGATACAGGCAGTCTGAGGCGCCAAGGGCTTGACGTGGCGTAAAATAAGTTAAAATGTATTGAGCCTTTTATACAGAGAACAATCTGAAGGGAATACCAAGCCTAATAGAAGTTGTTTTCCTATAAATTGGTTTCATTGTGTAACTGGTTTAGTGCTTTAGTCCTCATATTAATGTAAGTATCATTATACACCAAACATTCTGTAACATGAAATAATGTGAGAAATTATGTTTATTCATCTTGTACATCTTGATTTCCAGTTAGTCCCTATTGGGGAAATCCACCATTTGTCAGCCTCATTTCATCATATTGTAAACCTCTGACAAGTGATGATGGTTTTAAATTAAAGCTATGGATGTCCCAAAGCTAAAGCTTTTCTGCCCACCCTGTTTGGGTACATTGCTTCCTGGATGGGTAGGGCACTTCCCTTTTCTGTGTTGCCTTTTTACTTTTGGGTCTTCCGTTACCCCGTCACCTCTACCCTGGTAAAAGATGAGTCAGCATACTGATGAGTTCATTACTTCTATCAGCATGCTGCTTGCATTACAGTACTTATGATAGACCCATTGGGTTTCTTCAACCTTACTTTCTCTTGGCTCTGCTGTACAGGGATTGCAACAAACGCCTACCACATATACTCAAAGATAAACTAATCTGAATATAAACCGAGATGCCTACATTACCTAAAGAATAGGAAAAAAATAGAAAATTGCAATGATTTTGTAAAAACCTAGAGCAATAAAATAGGCGGGGTACTGGTCCCACTCACTTCTCCAAAGGTAGCCCAATCCCAACAGTCCCAATCTCTTACCACCTCTGCACTATCCTATCTTGTAGTACTAATGGGTTGGCTTTTTCCCTTCAGGTTGTTGACCAGTACTGACACAGGTCGCAGCCATAATTTCACCGCCAGGCTAGCAAAGTGAGAGGACTTGAACCCATTCAAGCCTGAAGGGCTGCACGGGTTCTGTTACTCGCTATCCCTTGGCTGGCTCTCACTTATTGGAAACTTTCAGATATTTCAGAGCCAATTCCCTCCATAGGCTATAAGGATACACGTTGGTTACTGGTGTTTGGCCACTTCTTACTATTGCCTAAAGGGTGATCTTTCCAGCAACATGAGAAGATAAACAATAAACTAGGGATACTTTTCTTACCTAAAGGTCCCTACATGTAATTGTTGAGTATTCTCAAAGTTCCTATGTAAATTCTATGAAAAGCTATGTAGACATGCAAGGCAACTAAAAATTTGAAGTGTGCCCCAACATTCTTAACCATTCAGAGAGGACTGTAGATTCCTATGAAGAAGATTTGACAACTATTGAAGATAAAGGAAATTTTTAATTTACTTAAGACTTGTGAGATATTCTGAATTTTTTCCCTGTTTAGACTGTCAAACAAGTATAGTGTTTGTACTATAAGGGTTTAGTAACAACTGGTCTTCTTTAATTTTAGATATCACTTTGCCAAAGAAAACCTGGATTTTTCTTTAGGCAAATTATGTGCAAATCTATGGCTCGTTGGAGAAACATTTCAATGGTGAAAAGTTTGTCTGCAAAAACAGTCTGTAACTCCCTGGGGTCTGACATACTGGGACTAACTTAGTGATAGCTGGTGGGACATAGTTAAAGCCTGATTTATTGAACCAAGGACATGAAAAAGTGGTCACCACAATGATTTCTTGGAATCCTGGGAACTCCTGAGGGATGAGAGTGGTAACAAGTTTCCTTATTTGGTCAGTGCAGTCTGAAGTCCACAGCTGGTATTATTGATGAGCTCATCTTTGCGTAGGCCAAACTCCTGGGTTCCTTTTTATCCTCATCCTGCCTGTTAAACATTATTTCCTTCAAGTGCCCCTTGACCTTGACTGACATACAGCGTAGATCAAAGGAAACAGAGGCGTATTTAAACACTACTGAAAGAAATAACTCAAAATTGGACTTTCCTTTTCAAGCTTTACTTTGTGGCTTGTCAGGAGCTAAGTGATCTTTACATTCCTTAATCTTAAGTGGTGTTTTGCAATAATAGTTTTTATTAGGAAATTAAACTATTGGAGCTGCCGTCTAAGTGGAACAATTACCTACCCATTATAAAGCAAAGCAGGTATACATAAAATAAATATATACATACTCTGTATGTGTGTGTGCATATGTATATATATGTATATATATGTATATATATATATATATATATATATATATATATAATAAATTATAGTATAAAAAATAATAAAACCTGAAATAAAGTGAAAACATAGAATATTTTCTTACAATGTCAACTGACAAGCAACAAGTGTACAACAGTAAGTTCTTAATGGTAATGTGTTGGCATCAAAGTAAATGTCTAAGAATCGAAGTGCCGTGGTTCTGCTATGCAGTGGTTAGTACCTACCAAAGTGGTCCAGAGAAGGACAAGTGCTGAAATGGAGACATAGGTCCATTGGGCTGAGGTATGGCCAGCTTACTGCATTTGGGTTTTTGTTGCCTCACGCCAGTCACAGTGTTCTTTCCAACCCTTGTCCACCATCCAACATTCATACAGTGGCCACATTAACTTTAGAATTATACCATTGAGTAATGAAAGAGGTGGCCTTGTCTGATGAATGAAGTTTTCTTTTGGACCATATGGATGGCAGAGTGTATGTGCTTTGTTTACCTTGGACAGGGATGGCAGGAAGAACATGGATGGGAAGAAGGCAGGCTGTTTGGAGGCATCATGACCTAAAGTTTTTGCTGCTCAAGAATATTCTGCTAGATTTGTCAAGTACCTTCAGAGGTCTTGTGGCATCCACTTGTGGTTGCTGTAAGTGAACCTACACAATATTAGGCAGGTGGTTTTAATATTTGAAAATACATGTGTGTGTGTATTATTTTCCCCATAATTTTATAGAACACTGACACAGAAATTGCAGGTATGGTCACTTTCTATTGCTCCAACCTGACAGTACCAAGTAACCTATCACTATGTGTCTGAGTTGTGGGGGGACACACAGAGATAATATACAAATTCCATGCAAACTGTGCCCAGTTAAAATATTCACTCTAGTTTTTCACAATTTAACTGGAAAAAGAATAAATCAAAATCGGGCTTTTATTTGTTGTCTGTGTCCACTTCGGGAAGATTTTTTTACATTTACTGGCAGAACAGGTAGTTCTAGGTGGTTTTACCACTGGGGATACAGGCTGAAACAAAATATTTTGATAGTTTGGAAAGATTGGAATATTTGTCAGGGTATTAATACTATCCGTGACATTCAGTTCTAATAACAACCCTTCCACTGCCAGAGAGACATGGAATAACGCACAATATTGTAAAGAATCCATTGTTTTACAGAAAATGGTTCAACAAAACTCCAAGCAGAAAATAGATACTGGGAATTAAATTAACTCCATGATATTGCCCATGAAAATGGGATATCATATATGTCTCCAAAAACATTTGACTATTAGTTTAATTGTAGGGCCCAAAAGAAATCGAGGGGTCATCGTAGAAAGTGGAAACCACATGCTCTCATGGCCCCATACATATGTGGCTATCACACTGATCCAGATCCTAGTAAAGATGCCTAATTATTTATTGTTCACAGTGGTTCAATAGATAAACAACTTGTGGTTTGTGGACCTGAAAACAGGAATAGTAAGATATTGTGCATTGGATGAACCCTGGTGAATGTCAGTCTGTCAAGAGGACTTATTATTTGAGTTGTGTCCACTTCTAGGCTTAAACTTCCTGCTGATGTAGCCAAAAGTTTAACTAATAGGGAATCCCAATCAATTTATTCCCGGGGGCAGAGCTAGGAATTCCAGAAAATGTTGTTGGAGTCCATGAAGCAGATAAGAAGCCAGTGGATGATTTAGGTCAATTGATATCCACCCCATGCTGAGATACTTTCCAAACAGGCTCAAGCAGTTTAATATTTTGTGTAGGTGACAGGTTCGCTTTAAAGTACAAGCATGTGAAGTAAACCAGATATAATTTTTCTTCAAAGATAAACAGTTTTTCCACTTTTTTCGACAGTCGGTTACACTGAACTGCACATGACCCTCTGTAATCATCTTGGTTTAGTATCATGATACTTATAAGATCAGAATCAAAGCTAGATAATAATATGAAACTGGGATTACTCATTAAACCGGGATACCGCAGTCTGGCGTTATCTCAGCTTAATAAATAATCCGTAAAGTATTAAATGTAATGAGGCCCTTTCGATACTCTATTATCCACCATTGAACAGGATTCTATCTGTAGCCTTTCCAATAAATACCTTATGATTTGAAATAATTGAATAACATGGTAGATATAATTTGAAAGACTCAAATAAAGGTCAACAATTATGGATAAATCAATGTTTATTTTAGGCACTAATTACTTAATGTATTTTACAATGGTAATAATGTGATCGTTGTGTTCTTTTAGAGGGTATGAAAGACATGTTTTTAAAAGCCATTAGGCCCTGTTGAAAATTATTAGTAGCGACCCCTCTTATATCATACAGTAACCTTCAGTGGGCTTATTAAGGCAAATTTTAAAATAGGATGAAGGTTAATCTATCTCAGCTTTCTAATGGTTCACAGTTCCCATTCTGATGGAAGAAGTGGGCAGCACACTTTAAGAAGGGTAGGTGAGGGAGGGTGTGAGTATAAACCCGACTGCCCAGTCTTTTTTTATAATTTGTACATGCCTTGTGCCCATCCCGTGGGGTGCCATACAGGGCACCAATTTCGAAACTGCACCATCCACTCGTGGTCCCCAGACAGCTAGAAGGGCCTTGTACACATCTGCTGCCAGAATACCTATAGCTGGAGTTATCTTTTGGAAAGGATGGGTTACACGGGGTCTGAATATAAACCCCATCGCCCATCCTTTTTTTTTATTATTTGCACTTGCCTTGTGACCATCCTATGTGATGCCATACAGAGCACCAATTTCAAAACTGCACCATCCACCCATGGTTCTCAGACAGCTAGAAGTGCTTTGTATACATCTGCTGCCAGGATATCTATAATTGATGTCCTCTTTTGGAAAAGATAGTTGAGGTGGGGTCTGAGTACATTTTTTTTTTTTTTATAATTTGTACTTGCCTTGTGCCCATCCCGTGGTATGCCAGGTCTGAGTATAAACCCCAATTCCTGGCCTTCACCTATGATTTGTACTTGCCCTGTGCCCATCCCATGTGATGGCATACAGAGCACCAGGCAAGTTTAGAACTTCATTATCCATCGATGGTTCCCAGACACCTAGAAGGGCCTTACACACACCTGTACACCTGCAGGATACTTGTAATTGGTGTCCTCACTGAGAAAGAATGGTTCATATACACCAGACAATAATCACACACAAGTACACAGGTGGATCACTCATTCACAGCTTCAGTCAACACATGCTTATTACTAGATAACTGCACGGTTTAGTGCTTTCTTTAGAATGGCTCCCAAATCCCATGAAAGTTACCTTTACTCACATATCACTGATAAAAGAACCTCAGTAATACTGCTTATGTTCTTTGAACTTCTTTAGGCATCCCATTCATTTTACAAAAACCTTTCACAAGCTTCCATTCATGAAAAATGTACCTAGGTTTTTTTTAAACAATCCAGCACACCTCAAATATATATTTACATACATGTGTTGCAATGCAGTGAAGATCTGGTGCTTTGGCTCATGTTATGTATGTGTGTTGGGTGCCACTACAGAAATTGGTGTGTGGCCATAGCATCCATGGACAGTCCCTTGTACTTAGCCTCTACATAGCTTGTAGGCTAATGCTAATTGTCAGTGCAAGCCACCACAAAGATAATAGGGTCTGCCATGGGCAAATCTTTCTGCATGATACATTTTTTTGAACTGCTGACCTTTAAATACATGTCAGCATCCTCCAGATTCCATATACCAACTACAGCCAACATATATTAACTATAATAACAAGCATCTCCACTACTGACTTGAACAGTGGGAATCAGATTTGGTGAACAATTGGTAGAGAATATACACAGGAGTTTAAATCGATGGCTCTTCCTAGTTTATGGCTGTGATATAAGAATGCAAAATTCAATTTTATGCATTCCCCTTGCATAATAGGATTTTCCCTAATTGGAGTTATATAGAGAATTCCTTTGGAATAGTGCAATACATTGCAACATTTACTGCCTTTTTAAGGATGTTTTCTTTATTGCTGTCTCCTCCTAGTATTAGATATACACCTTTCATTTGCTTCCCTGCTGCCCTGTACAGTCATTTGGAGTTTGTGATTCACTCCATGAAACAGCGCTGGTGCTTGGAGATTAAATATTTCATGGAGGAGGCATGATTTCCCAGTCCTCTGTATGCTCTTATCCGAGTGATTTGGAGTTGGAGTATGCATGGCTAGCTATAATCTTTCTTAACAGTTAAGCAAAACAGTGGGGAGCAAAAGAAAGGAGCATATGTACTTCTAGCAACCTTTTGCTTTGCCCTTCATGGGAACCATTGGTTTTCTTTAAGCACTGTTCACATGGAATAACCCATAAAAACCAAAGCTCACATCAGCTCAGAACAAGATGGATTCTGACAGGTTACTGTAGTTTATTGAACCTAAAAGAAAATAATACAGCAGTTTGAATCAATGCTTCCTTTGATGTATAAAAGGATAAACTCTGTAAAAAGGGGAAGAGACTTCCATACAGGCATGTTTTATTGCCGATGATTGACCAATGAAGTTGATGTTAAATGTCCAACTTAACTTTCAGGTTAAATCAGCTAAACACGTTCCAGTTGCATCAAAACAAATGGTGCATAAATTCTTAAAGTCAGTTTTCTTTGAAAAGCATCCATGGTATGGCCTGTGTAGAACATTCTGACCCCTGCCAGAATCCTGTAGAGAAGGACTGGTCATTTCTCCGTGGAAGCAGTGGTCTTACTGTAGACGCCAGGCATGGCCTGTGCTCTGAGTAAGAGCCAGTGCTGTCCAATTAGCAAGGAACCAAAACTTTGACTGTAGGGCTATCGGGGTGTGTTGGTCCTCTTCAATAAGATTTCTGCTTTTTGAAGTAGAGTAAGAGTCCTTCTTTACAACAAGGGACAGCCGTGTCTACGCAAGCTACTTTACAAAAAGAACAAACTGTAAGACTTTGCACATGTTTTTATGCACCTGGAATGTTAAAACAGATTTGAATGAAAGTTTCAATTGGGCTTTGAATCATACATCATATAAAACATAGTATTACCAAGAAATCATTTCCTGTTTGAAATGGGAGTACTTGTAAAAAATAAAAATTTACACAAAGCAGAGTTCCTCTTTAAGTGTTTTTCATTGTGATGATTAATAAGTGATTTAGGGATTTTGGGAAGATTGGATTTCAAGAGCTGAAGGAAAATTCCCTTTTGTTTTTGTATTGAGTGCAATAACAGAACAAAATACGCAGAAGTGGATCCAACATTCAGCCTTGGAATGTACTAAACAGCCCAGCCTGCCTCACATCCCCCGTATTAAATAATCTGTGCGGATAGAATTGAAACAGCAGGTGCTTAAATCTTTAACTCCGAAAAAATCACATAGCAGGGTTCTGAAGAAGCGAGAAATGAATTCTGTTCTTCTATTACTCCGAAGTTGCTAGCTGTTATATTGTCTTTTTTAAAAGAAGTTATATTTCCATGCACAGATATTTTAGACCACACACCCAACACCTAGGGATAACAAACTAGCACTCAGAAGGAATGTTTCTTTCTTACATGTTTGTTGGCTTAACTTGAAATGAGAATGTAAGAAAATGTGTACATTGATATTGTAATGTGCATGTTGAGGTTAAAGCCTCCTTCACACCATTCTCTTCTAGTACATTGTGCTAACATACTAGCAATACGTTGGACAATAAATTACATTTGAAAATATAATGCATCTCAGGACAGCACAAGGCAGTACGTTAATGTGAGTTGTGATGCTTTGCAGTTCCAGTACATTGCCCTTTTGTATTGTGGTGCCATTGTAAATGGCCAGGATTGGACACACAAAGCTCGTATAGAAGCAAAACATACTGTTTTATAAGAATACCAATGCTTGGTACTTTATTGGTACTTTGGTACTTTATTGGGTGGAACACACTTGCAGTCTGTTGGCAACTTTAAATAATTAAAGAGCTTCAACCTCTGCTGTAGGTCATAACTCACCAGTATTGGAGTGATGCCCTACTTACCTGGCTAGCCGGAGGGTGACTCTTGGGTTTTGTATTGCAACTGTGGTGCTGAAAGATCAGTGCTGCTGATAAAATGGTGCCAACAATAGTCACAGTGTGCCTTGACCCTTAAAACCAACCAACAATATCCAACATTTAATAATGTTTAAGTTTTCAAATACATACACTCCAGTCTAGATCTGACGTTTAGGTTGCTAACAGATTCAGCAGATCAAACTCCAAACCAAACCTTGTCCATGCAACTTCTGGCAATGTGACCATCCACTTAAAATACATCAACAAAACCAAGCAAATAGTCAAGCTGTTTGCTGACTTTCAATTGTGTGAGAAAACTAGAGGATCCATCTTCTCTCTTTGTACTGGTGACCAGTTCTGGAATTACAATAGGTCCTTTTGCACCCAAGGTAAAAATACAACAGTGTACCCCTTCCCTTATGAAGTGTGAACTACTTGAGCTACATAGGTTGCAAGCTCTGCCCTATTTGCAGCCCCCTTTGATGCTGAAGCACTGAAGTTGGCCACTGTAGATGGTGACTTTTTTGGCAAATTGTATGCAAAGTGACTTGAAACTATGCCAATCAAACTCTACCACTTCCAATTTACAATTTACGGGTCACATTTTCTGCATCTCATTGACCATCTCTTTAGGTCACGTCTTCTGCCTACCCTTCTGGTGATCATTTTCAATGGGATCGGATAGGAAATCCACAATTTTCACATGGACAAGATGGATTCTGACTTGTTGCTATATCTTACTGCACATACAAATCCCACTTAAAAATAAACTCAGTGCTTCAAACTAATTTAAATCAATGTTTCCTTGTCATGTTTTACATGACAGATCTATGATTCCCCCACCTACTTAATGTTAAAAAAAATACTGTCATGCTGCAGTTGCTTCACCAGTTCGTACTTTAATATAGAACACATGGGCCAGCAAGAGGAACAGCAGCATGCGACTGTGGGAGCAGATTTTTGACCCACCTGGAAGTATTGAATACCTGCAGCAGCCAGAGAGCAGCAAAGTGGTGGAATTTTAAAACCTAGACCAATGTAAAGGTTAGAATACACTTTTTATAGAACAGGCTTTACTTATCAGTGATCCAAATTTTAAATATGGATGGAGTGTGCCTTTATGCAGAAAGTTCAGAAATTAGACTTTTTTTACAGCCCTGACCAAGTACTGTATTATATTCTGGTTTAATCTGTATCCTTAGATATTTGTTAGAATTATGGCATCTGGTCTTCAGTAACACTCCTCAAAAAAGACAGAAAAGAATGCAGGAAAGTTCTCCATGATGACATAGTTTCCTAATGAGAAGCTTTCTGAAGTGAAGTC
>NC_092858.1:16945271-16968691 GCF_032062135.1 Pyxicephalus adspersus
TGTAACCCAAAAGCAGTTTTAAAATAACATCCTTTTTCTATTAAAAAAAAAGCAATTTTAATGAGATTCTTCTACCTTTGGAAGATACACACGTATAAGAGAAGTGAAAAAACAGAAGTTGCGTGTGGTCCACTTCTTCTCCATATCGTGTCAAAAGTGGACAGGTCTGAATAAGGAACAAAAACTTTCGGCTGTCATTCACCGTCAGGAATCTTCTTCCAATGCTTTGAGTGTTCTAATGTCATAATGAGGTAATGAAGGGAACCAGAGAATACCTATAACTGTCCCTGTAATATTAAACCCAGTTGGCCCTGGACAAGTTTCATTTCTTCTAATAGGAGATTCATTCTTCAGTAGGCACTGATTGGTTTTGAAGGTTAATCCAAGCTTTAGTGCTTTCCACATTCATGTGATATTTGTTGTTGTCATCTTTTGGTTTATTTCAATGTTTTGAAGAGTAAATCTGCCTAAATGATATTTATTGGGTTGACTCACCCTTGGCTTCATATATTATGGATACTCCACAGCGAGAGCTCCCTGCTATAAATCCCAACTCTGTTCAAGCGTCTTCTGTTACATTTTCCATAATGTGAAAGAATTAAGTCCATCAGAGAGTATAGTTAGCCGTAATAGTCACAGCAGACATGCAGAACTGGGAACTCGAGAATCAATATCTTCCTAATAGTCCCCAAGGGATATCAGAGACTGCCAAGTGGCTTCTCGCCAGCCTATACCAGAAACTGTAAATGTTGGGTGGACCGAGACTTTAAAGTTAATGCTTGTTAGGCATTATAATTTCACAAACCATTTGGTCTTTTTATAATTAGAACTTTGGTATGATGTTATGCAAACATTTCTAAACTTGACAAATTTATAGATATTCTTTACACTCTTTGGTTTTATGCTTTACAAATGTTGTATTGTAAATGTAGGTCCCTCATCATGGCAATGAAAGAAAACTTTGCATTTGTTACAGAAATCTTTTGTTAGACACTTTTCTACCAACATATATAAGTTATATACCAATCAAGATTTTTTTGTTTAACCCAAATGTTTCCCAACTATGGAACTCTAAGGTTCCTCCAGAGGTTGCTAGGGGTTCTTTGAGCAATACGCAATTTGTGCCTTACAGGTCAGTTTAGCTGACACCAATAATCTGTAAGGATGACATTCATTCCAATGGTCAACCAATGTAGGAGGCCATTGACCACCACTTCAATGTACTGGGATCTGTCTATATAGTAATTATAGCAAAGGTTCCTCTAAGACCTGGAAGTTCTTTCACAGGGTCCTCCAATGTTAAAATGGTTTACAAAGGCTGTAACAATTCAATTGTTTAAACATTGTAATAAAACAAAACAAAAAAAAACTTTTTTTGTTACGATGATATTTTGATTAATTATAATGGTAAAATTATTGTAATTCAGATAAGTTTTTGAACAGTTGGATAACACATTGAATGCTTATAGTCAATAGCAGGAATACCTTAAAATAGATTGTAATATCAAAAAGTAACAAAGTAACCAGGATAGAAAATCGCATAGTGTATGCCAAAGGGTACCTTCTTTCCCTGCTATGTTTTCGTCACTAACTGTGACTGAATTGCAGTAATTTAGCACATACGCAAAAATCCATGTTATCTGTGTTGGTATATTTGTTACTAATGATACTACTAATGATAATTGTTACTAATGATACTACAATATAAATGAACATAGTACTATGGGTATGAAATTCTTTGGTACAACCATAAAATGTATTAGGTGGCCCCCCCATTGAATTAATGGACCTAATGCAATGCATAGTAGCATGTAATATAGTGCATCAGGGTAATGCACCATACTGGTGTAAACCTAGTCTATGCATATGTGTTTTTATCACATACAACCTTTGAAATTTAAATCCTGCAAAAGCACACAGGGTTGTATGCAAAAAGCAAGTGTTAGACTTGCCTACCTACATTCTGTGTCTAAAATTTGGCTTGAGACACGCTTAAAATGCTACATGTTATCAGGGTAGAATATATTCAGGCTTATAGTACTAAAGTGAAAATCTGATGATTAGTCTTTGCTCAATTAATTAACAAAGGTACAAGATTTGAAATTCATGTAAATGTCTGTGAACCAGATGTGGAACTAGAATATATAGTATGCTCTTCTCTGTATCCACTCTGGACACAGTGTTATAGGTTAAGGATGGCTGGTGTACACTTCAAACTGCACATTAGAAGATGTTGTTGCATATTTCAACAACTTGTATTTTGGTTTTAGTGGTCCTCTAGGAAGGCGCTAAGCTTGTTAGCCTGTAATTACTATTTCATGCTGAATTTTAATGTCTTTTATGTTCTAGGAAGGAAAGAAGAAGTTTGACAAAGAGAGTGAGAAATATTATTCCATCTTAGAGAAACACTTGAATTTGTCATCAAAGAAGAAAGAAGCACATTTACAAGAGGTACATTGTTCTTTAATTTTTCTTGTCTTGGCACAGACTTCAAATGCCGTCTTCCATGGTTTAATCATGTGTCTATGCCTACTATGTAATTGTGTACGGGGAGCTGGAAAAGTCTTATCCGGGCTGATGGGAGTACAAGATGAGTATGGTAATATTTCTAGCACAAATGACTCCTGCAGTGAACTGATCTATTAATTACACAGTGGTCAGTGAGCGAAAGAGATAATGGCAGCTGGCAGTGGAGGTAAAGAAGAACATAAATTAGACTTCTGCATACATAATCTAATATGGTTTCACAGTTTCTTATTGAAAAAAAATACATATCTTTCATTATGGATTATTATCATTATTATTAAAATGTAAAAAGCATAACAAATATCCCTGTAATTCTTGCTTCTCCTGCAGAAAGATTTTCTCTGAGCTCAAATGGTCCATAAAACATATATATCTAGTCATTGGTCATGTGAGCTCAGCTGAAGGATAATTAATGGACTGATATTTAGTCAGTCTGCAATTTGCTCAATGCTCCTCATCAGCTAGAATCCCATGACCGATGCCTAGGTATCCAATCCCATGAGTGGCCACGTGGACACCCAAAGGAGCATTACTTCCAGATATGTAATATCATAGGCGTTTGTATGAATGAGCAAATGCAACTTACTTTTAACAGATGTTTCTATAATTGAACAAAATTTAGGTTTTAGCGTGCAATTAAAAACTATGTACAGTACAAGTGAGACATGCGTAGACCTTTTCGGACCCACAGACCACTAAATTTACCGGCTCCGGACCATGCATGTGTGGGGAGCCGGGTGTCACTCAAAGGAGAAGAAACTTCCCCCTTAGTGATGTCATGTTGCCACTACCCGCCCACTCTCCCATTGCAGATCTGAGCATGTGATGGGAGAGTGGGTGGGTTATGTTCAGAGACACAACCTGCCCACTTCCCTGAGCCTGCAATATGTACGGGGGATATGATCCGCGCCTCTGCCAGTGCGCCCTCCCAGCTGGGTCCTTCTTCTGCTCCGCTGGGGGCACACTGGCCTGAGCCACTGACCACCAAAATGTTCTTGTGGTCCGCTGTTTTAAAGTATTGAATCTGAAATTCACTGAAACATTCCCTGTTAGATCATTGTCCAGGTTCATGTTTTTTAATTACAGTAATTGATTCTCCATCAAATAATGTTCCAGTGAATGTCAGATTCACTGCTTTATAAATAAACCCCCTGAAGTCTCTACTCTAGGGGAACTGTCCCCTTTTAAGGTGGAGCTATACTCATTGGTAGGTGAGCATACACAGCCTACCTGCCAGTTATGACACAGACTTACTTGTGTGCAGCCACACTGCATCAAAGGTCCAGGACCTGTCAATGCCATGTTATAAAAAGCAGCCGTCTCCACCACCAACTACCTGTAAACCTCCGAGAGCATGCAGATCCCTTTCAGCCATTGGATAGCCAGTGATGATGTTTGTCCTCAGTTGTTGTTGGGTCTGTATGTGACACCGGCACACACAGAGCCAAGCTCTAAAGGACATGGGGCATGTGCCGTACCTTGTGGGTTTAAAACAAAAAGTCGCCAAAAGCATGGCTTTATTATTTTTTTTTGACAATAGTGACATTGGGTTCTATTTATAAAGCAGGGAACCTGACATTCCCTGGTGGAGGATCAATTACAGGTTGTCCCCAGTTACATACGAGATAGGGACTGTAGCTTTGTTCTTAAGTTGAATTTGTATGTAAGTCGGAACAGGTACATTATTTTTTTTAAAAATGCAATTAGGAGAAATGTTTGTCTCAACATATTATTAGGCAGTGTGGTCTCAGTTACTGTATACAATCCTCACTGTGAGTTCACAAACAAAGCAAAAAAAAAAAATCTTTATGGAACCTAGACATTTAATACCTTCTGGAGCAAGCTATGCTTTGATATGCAAAAAGAAACAACTGCAGAGTATGTCTTAATCATTAAAGAGTTACAAGATGCTGCAGAAAGAGCTCAGTCCTTAGGATCACGCACAACTTCAGCTGTGTTTAGCTAAAGATTTCTTCCGTAAGTCATGCAAGATGTCCCCTACCCCCCATCTGGCCTCCATCTTGCGTACCTAGGATGCGTCATTTTTTTGGATGTCTTTAACTCAGGGACTACCTGTACTGCAATTGAAACACATAAATCTGTAACATTCTCCCCCAGGGAATGTTTGAGAGAATGTATGATTCCCTGTTTTATAAATAAAGCCCATTGTATGTCTCTTTTGTTAGCTCTTCTTTCTGGTGACTGTTTTTTTGTGTTTAGATCTGCTTTAAGTCTATGGAACTTACTGCACAGCTGTGCTTTAGGTTTTAAAGTTGTTAAAATAAAAAAGAAATTGGGCTTCATAATAAAATTGACCCCAAACCTTAAACTTCCTTTAACTCACACATTAGTTGGATCAGTGGTTTTCAACCACTCTGCCGTGGCACACTAGTGTGCCGTGAGAGATCGTCAGGCGTACCCTGGGAAATTATCCAATTACCATTGTCGAGTGTCTATGCTTTAGTGATTGGCAGTGCAATGTAATACTCTTCCATGTCAGTGGGGGGCAGTAGGTAGCTTACTTGTCTTGTTTATTCTTGGAGACAAGCTATGGTGTAATTTTGTTACATTTTTAATTTGTGGTGTCCTGCAGGATTTTTTCAATGTAAAAAATGTGCCGTGGCTCAAAAAAGGTTGAAAAACACTGGCTTAGATCATAGAATCCATATAATAAAAAGTATTTTTTCAGTACTAAACACAGGCACTTTCCATGTGTTCCTCTATGGATCTTAACTATAAATAAAACCTGTCTGTATAGTCTATCTTCACAACATACATCTTCCAGACAGTGAAAAGGACCTTGATAAAATAAAGGACCTTGTAATATATGGTTTATGTCAATGATTTGCATTATTATCTGTTATCTAAAGAACTCTTATCACTGTCATAACAAAGCTTCAACACATTTGTCTGCTGATGCTAGTGTACAGTGTGTAATTACTCGCTACGTCTTTAATTATATAACAGAAAGGAACAAGCATCTTAGCATTTGGCTTCTGTTCCTAATTTCCAAATATGGCCACATGCCCAGCCAAGTGCAATTGCTGCTTATTCAAAGATGAGCATGCCAAAGAAACAGTGATTTCTACATCAATTGTCAGTCACACGTTCTTATCACATTGGTTCATTGACAATGTATACAGTAATAGGTGGTCCTTTCATTAAAGTGGAATTTTGGGTTATACTGTGTTGTTTCCCACCAACTCCAATGTGTCTGATCAGTCACTTTGTAATATACACAGTACATTGTTAGTTTAATTTAATTGTCAGGTGCCATTCCGAGCAAAGCCAAAGTATTGCTTCAAATCGTATTGAAACTTAGGAACAAAATAGAGAGTGTTGCATTTTACCAGGCATTTGATTGGTGGATGCATTCCAATAGCTTTGGATTGTGTGGGACCATCTAATAGAACCATGCAAAACCTTATATCCTTTGGACCTCCAGTGTGTCCTACAAGCACGCCCCAGAGCATGAGTGCAGCTGGTAGAGAGGAGCGGGGGCCTACAACTTACGGTTATTGCCCCCAATTGCCTCATGGAATCAGGATTTTTTTTTCCCCTGTTGAAGCAAATTGTAATAGGGTTATTTTTGCCTTTCTCTGGACCAACTATGTCTTACAGGGTTTTATATCTGGGATATGCTTTTTTCCCTAGTGGTTGAACTTGATGGACTTATGTCTTTTTTCAACCTAACCTACTATGTAACTATGTAACATGGAGGAATGACAAATTGTGGGCAAATGGAGCTTACTCTAAAAAGCTATTTAATGTACAGCGCTGCGTAATACGTTGGTGCTGTATAAATCCTGTTTATTATTAATAATAATATTAATAATATAAATAATAATAATAAAAGCTTAGGGCGGGGGGGATCCCTAGCACACTAGCCAAAACAAACATACAAACCTCCTGTCCTCCTTTACATACATATGGATGCTATTGAGAAATCATGTTCTAAGCATAAAAGGAATACTGCACATGTGTTTTCTTTCTTAACAGAAAATAAATGCTACTTACAAATGTTGCATTTTTCCTCCTGATCTGGTACATTGATGTCTTTGAATTTGGTTTGTGTTTTACAAACAAACTACGTGCTCTTCATAGCTAACCAGCCAAAGGCTTTTAAAGAGGTAAACAATGGGGATTAGGTGCTCTTGGTGGTCAGCAAAGCTCTCTGTAGTTTTCAGAATCCTTCAATATGAATTTTCCATGTGTTTCATTGGACTGACAAAGCCGGGTTTAGTTGGTTGGTACGCATATGTCCGATAATATGGAGAGGTCTTTACCTCCAACATCGGGCAGTGCTTGGCTTTCCAACCACCAAAATGTAATCGTCCATTTTCAAGAAAGACTTTATAGTAGTGATGGATGGAACTGAAATATTAGAAACAGAGACTGAGATAGTTCAACTGCAATACATTAGATAATGTGCCACATTATGTCTCACCGTGTACTTCGCTATTTATCATCTACAGCATACTCCAACTTTTGGAGATAAGGAAGAGGGGCAGTTTTTAGCTCAAAGCTACGTCATACAAGTGAAGAATAAAAGTTAAACTCTAGGCAGATATAAAATGCACCAATTCATTAGGCTCTATAATAATTATTACATCAATAATTGTATTTTTAGTTCAAGGATCATAAGCAGCAGAATGTAACTTGGTATCAACTAAGCTTAGATTGCAGTGAGGAAAATCAGCATGAGAAACCATTAGGTTAACCAGCCATGGCCATGTGATAATAAGCTACATGTTGAAACGAGAAGAGGGAAGAGTGACAGACAGATAGGACGACAGTCTGCTACATCTCCATTCACTGTCTAGTCATAGGAAGAAGATGGGACAAAAAAAGATCTATAGGTGTTATTTAACTGCATCAGATTAAAATCAAGCCTCCTGCTCTTGGTGTTTACCAATTGACCCAAAGATTTAGAATGGAGATTGGTAAGCAGTCCTCAACCCAGATTTTTTTTTAAAGCTGGGTGGCAAGAAGTTGTAGGCGGGTGGTGGCCTCTGTATTGTGACCCAACTCATCAGTAACCACCCAATTCAGACGGGTGGTTACTGAAATGTGCCGGGTGCTGCACCCGGCTAAAAGGGGCTGGGAAGAACACTGGTAAGAAACTCTGTTGGACTTTGTTGCAGTCTGTGTTCCTGTGGGAGGGATTCACCCTATATATAAAGAGTTGTAACTTATTCACTAGGACAAAAAATCCAAAAGTCAACAGAAAGAAGGAAAAGCTAACTGAGAGGTCAATTTCTTCCCACTTGTATGTTTTAAACACCTCCATAACAGGATACTGGCATTAAAAAAAAAGAACCTGCTGGAGTTTTTAGGCATTCCCTGCTCTATCCAAAAACCAAAGAACTGAAGATCACAGATTATTCAGAGAGCCCATACTTGTCTTCATACAATCGTTCTCTTCAATACAATCCAGTTTCATCACTTTTGTATTGCGTTCCTATAGTTATCATGCATTTTTGTACAAAGTCAGCTGAAAGGGAGGGAATCATATTGATTAGACATTTAAGCCTTTGCTGTATGTCGTATCTCGTATATTCAGCTGTATGTCTTGTGTCTTGTATTGCCCTTTTATTTCATGACAGCATGAAAAACACAGTTATTGAAAAAAAGCAATAGGAATCAACGATTGACTTGAGTAGTGTGCAGAGAAAGTTGTTTATTATGTACAGAACAGATGTAGGTACGAAATCCTTCATTCACTGTAAATTGCTTGCATTTGTTTTGTCACAGGCTGACTCCATAATTGACAGAGAGCAACAGAACTTCTACAATGCTTCCCTGGAATATATCTTTAAAGTGCAAGAGGTGCAAGAAAAAAAGAAATTTGAATTCGTTGAACCTGTAAGTACAATTATAATTATTTTTTTTTATTTCTCCATCACTTAACATGCTGTAATTCGGTGTCTCACTGCTCTGCTCAGCCACAGGAACATTTTGAGATATCGGTTTGATATGTGATTACCTGGTCTTGCTCCATGTCACAGCATTGGTGCTGATATATCATTTGGCTGGGAAAGGAGTCCATAGCCCTATACAAGCTTCAACAGCTTTGCCTGATCATGGCAGCTGAACAGCACAGAGGCCTGGGGTGACAGTTGGAGCTTCAAAGAAAACAAATAAATAAAGCAAACATTCAGAACACGGATCTCGGGTTAGGGTTCTGGGATGTAATGCTCATTTTATATGTAAACAAATAAAAATTTGAATACAGTGTGGGGTGCCCAAAGTATTTAAATCAGACCCTTTCTCTAGGCAAAAGGAGGGGGAATGTGCACCCCCACCCTCGCTGCTAAAACCAGACCCCCTGGAACCTGGCTGACCAGAAAAGAGGGGGGCAAAAAATGTTTAGCAATCATCTCCCCCCCTGTATTTCAGGATGCTGCCAGCCCTAAACTTTATCCCAACCATTCCAATTTTATTGGTTCTATATCTCTGATCACTCAGGAAAGCGGAAGTCTGTTCTCACCTTGCAGCCATGCCAAATATCATATGATAAGGAGCAGCAATGGAGGTCTGTTAAATACTCCCTGCTATGCTCTGTGCCATGCTTAGGTCTGAAGGGGAAAGAAAAAGTATAGTATATACTGGGTAGGTGACATTTAACTGAGCCCTTTACTTGGCACTGCTTACACAAGGAATATTCTTTACCTGGAGTTGTATGAAAAATGTGATTATACTTAAAGTGCAACTAAACTCAAAACTGAGCTTGCTAAATTTGCATAGCAATCAGATTGATAAGTGAAAGTAAAGGGGTGAACAAAATATCTGTTTCATTAGTAAATTAACTTGCACACTGCACTACAGCGTATTTCCTAATATTCAGCAAGTGGGAAGGCCAATCAGATGAGACCATGTGACAGCCAAAATAAAAAGCTGGACTAAATTTCCCAGCAATGCTGACTTACAGAAGAGACCATATGAGTACATGTGACTCTAGGACTAAAGCTGGATTTGATGATCAACTTTTTGGGAATGACTGCCATACATTTCTATGTGGAAAAGATACATTTCTAAAAGATCAGTGCAGTGTGTACAGCGCACGTTTGTTCACGTGTCCCTAGAACTGAACACAAGTGATTTGCAGGAACTAGGTGGTGAGCAATTGTCTGACCACAATCTTTCAACAGGAAACTAAAAGATAGAAGAGGTCAGACAGCTGTATACCTATAGGCAAGCTCAACTACTCAATGGTTTTTGCATCAGGAAAATTTGTTTAAAAAGGATACTTATAGTTTATATTATTTATTATGATTGCTTTTAGAATTTGCCTCCAGTTTTATATTTAGTTAGTCTTTTATTTTATTAGTCTTAATCAGGGGTCAGCAAACTTTTTTGGCTACTAGGCCATTTTAGGAGGTCAAGAAAGCACACTAGGCCGGACTTTCTCTCGAGTCCTGCGCTGATGACTCTGCCCCCCACCAGGAAAGCCCCTGAAGGGAAATCCCTCTCCTCCACAATTCATACGGCATGTCACCTTACCCCAGTGGTTTGAAGTGTTAATGTTGGCCGCAGTTAATGGGGAAGGGAGGCATAACAAGGAGGCTCAAGAGCCGCATGGGATTTAGGAGCCGCGGTTTTCCGACGCCTGCAAGCCGGGATTAGGCCGGATTGACCAGGGGGGCGTTAGGCCCGAACAGACTACTGGCTAGCCCCTATCTGGCCTTAAGACCGGAGTTTGCCTACCCCTGGTCTTAATGATGATTTTTTTTGTTGGTTACTATAAGTTAAAATAAAATAGCTTAATGCATATTTAAATATATAGTTGTCAGCTTTTTACTGCTAGCTGGATGGCAACCCAATTCCATGTCTGCAGGTGTTCAGCTTCCTGTATTACCTTGTTGCACCCTAACACTATGAGCCTGATTTATTAAAGCTCTCCAAGACTGGAGAAGACAGACTATCATGGGAGAACCTGGGTGATCCTGCAAGTCTAAAATAGATCTGGTCTAGAATTGGAAACATTTGCTAACCAATAGCACTTGATTTTTAAGAAAATAATTCCAGGTTTGCTTAGATTATCCCTTAGTATGGTATCTTTTCCAGTCTGGGGGAGCTTTAATAAATCCTGCCCAATGCTCATAGGGCTGTAAGTTACCCAGCCATGCTTGTGTTATGCCCCCTAAACATTCCCCCCTATATCACCCCTCACAAGAGAACCTGAAATACGTTAGTGCCATGCTATACATTTTTACTCCTGCTTGTCTGGAAGCGCCGGCACCCACATTCTCAGCCTGATTTTTTTGCACGCAAAGTATTATACACAGGGTAAAATAAACATAGATCAGAGGTAATAATACAACCAATATTTACTTTAAATATTGAATGAACAAATTGTCTACAAAAGAACTGCCGGGAGTGCTACGTTAAGCAAAGCATAACTCCGTCAAAGCACACCGTCTTGTTAAATAAACCTTTTATTATGTTCAGTAATCATTGTGTCTTCCTGTGGGCTTCCTGTCTGCCATGTCCACGTAATTATCGGCAAGGCAGCAGATGTTTTTTTAGAGTGTTATCTCTAATGTAATCTGTCACTGTTAACTGTTATTTTAAAGACAGACATATATTTCTGCTTTATTAGACCTAACATATGTATATATAGTATGTAGCCCGTACATTTCCTGGATGATGGGTGGCTTTAGACCACACTCCTGTAATTAATCTGTCTGTCCAGGAACAGCTTCTCATCTTTTTACATATGATAATTGCAGTATAGCAGTGCCACAGAATGCTTTAATATGCCAGTAAACAGCTATAACTGTTATGACTATATATTTATATTGGGAAATATGGCCTTATGTAAGACACAGCTTGTAGGAGGAAGTCAAGTCGTAGAATCACTAAGCAGATATGGGTAGATATGATCCAAATACAACACAAATTTGTGCAGAACCTGTTAATACTTACATCTGTATATTTTATATTAATCCCCTGCAAAGCTTCATGGGACTTTCTATTGAGCCTACAAGGGTTGTCCATTCAATGCACCTCCCTGGGATGGGATGGCAAGGATCCTTTGTTGGCTACCTGACCAAATGCCAAATTGATTGGATCGTTTTTGTCCGCCAAGTTAGTTTTACAATTTTTTGCCATTCCTAGCCCCTCACTAGGTTCTGTGGTTCTTGACAGACGCTACCTGTTTAGTCTTGTTATAAAGTGGTGGCCCCCTGGAGGACTCACTGTTCAATGTACCTAGAAGTGCTGGTCAACATTTGTATTTGTATCTTTGTACGATGCCAAAGAGTCCGCTGCTTTCAACATATTCTTCAAAGTGTATTTTTCCCTTCAAAGTGTATTTTCTTCCTTTTGATCTGTTTAATATATCAATGGAAGCACTTTGGGATGAAACCAAAGTGCCCTGTTCTTGAGCATTTCCAGCGTAAAAGGCACAGCGTTGTTCACTCAGTGGAAGTAGGGTTGGAGAACCTGCTGTGTCCTCCTCCATTGGATAAGACAGCAGTCAAACCAACTCCATTGTTTAATGATCCATCATGGCGAATTACTAAATGACATTAAGGGGCAGCTGTACACATTCTAGAATTTCTTACAAGACCATCACAATTGTACGTCTTGGGAAGCAGTAATAAAGGGTGTGTGCATAGCCTAATTCTTCTATGTCTTGCCATGAACTACAGAACAAATTATCTCTGACAGTGGTAATTTTGAGAGCTGTGTAGTGTAGCAAACAACACAGGGAGGCTGACACCACTTGGTCTTTAAAAATGCGTGGTGTTGGGGGCACACAACAGGATTCAGGAGCAGAGTGCATTTTGTGGCAAATTCACAGGTATTTTTCTGTACTTCTAGGGTCAATAAAGGGATAAAGCACAAGGAACAAAGCATGTACTACAAATATGTGCTCATTTTTCTTAAAAGCCCTTACATACACTTTAACATAGTGGAAATGTTTCCATTTTGTAGTTTTAGCAGTAGGGTCACTTTGAAGAAAATGCAGTGCAGATGGCAGGACACCAAGACACATTAATGATTCATATTCAGGTCTTTGACACTTGCTGAGTGGACTTCCCTTTTAAAAAAAATGTAAATGGGGATTTAAAAAGTGAAAAATAGCCAATAATAAAACTCCTTGGATTATTTCCTTGGTATTATCTAAATCAGCCAGACTGACGGAAGGAATAAGCTTTCTACAGGGCTAAAAAATAAAGTAATGGAAGGAGAAATAGGAGAGTTCTGTAGATTGAAGGACAAACCAGGCATACTTCACTTTTCAGCCCTATATTTCTTAGATCTGTCAATGAGCCATTGTGCTCCAGTCTAAACTTGGCAAGTTCTGCACAGCATCGCCATGCATGAAATATTGATTTTTCACCCGTGCCGCCGCACACTGCCTTTTAATCCACAGTAATCACAGCAGTAGGGGTTTCTTTGTTGGTGTTTGGAGCGGATTAGAGGGCATTGCATACAGAAAGTAGACTCAGCAAATGAAAGACTCGGAGCATTCTGCTATAGTTACATTTGCTGATCACTCTTCATTTCAGATGAGAGATGGCTTTATGATAAGGGCTAGAGAAAAATATTGACACAAGATGCTTCAGTTTGCAATGCTCAGGCCTGGTTAGGCTTGACGGCATTGGTAATTGGAAATATAAGGGATGAGGCGGGGGGAAATGTAGAGCTTAGTATAGGTGTTTTCATAAATATATGTTTTGCTTTATACAAAGGTATTTGCTATGTATAGATTGTAATTATTTTCATATATTTGCCCATGCTTATTAGTGCTGATTAGCTCAGAAGCTTATCCATTAAACACGTCATTGTCTGAATGGTTTACCATGCAATTTATTCTTTTTTATTTATCTGCTTAGAGAAAATTCTAATTTCATTATTTGGCATGGCCCATTAGCAGTTCCTTCTCTGGAATTACTTGGAAACTACCCATCTGCCTTCATGGTATCTCACTCGCATTCTGGATGAGAAGGTTATCGTTTAGTTTGTGATTCCTCTCTGGTGCAGTGGTTGCAGCATATCGGTTGTAGGTCTGCAAGCCAAGCACAATGACCTGGGGGACCAGACTGTGGCCCATATGTTCGACATCCCAACTTTAGACAAAATAGTATGAGACAGATGAGTGGTTGTATATAGAAACAGGTGTTTGTGCTTCAGCTTTTTCTAAAAAAAAAATTAAGAATTTCACATTTTTGACCCATGCCAACTACCTTTTGGTGTGTAATAAGCTATTGAAGTTGGAAGTAGGATGTCATATTGAAAAGAATAGCACTCCAAAATGAAAAACGTGTTTCTGGCCTTTTCCTTTGCTGTACTGATGAAGATCATTGTTATATGCCATGATGACATTTGCATGAACATGGGTTGTAAAATAAGCCCAGACATGGTGAGAGAAGTAGAAGGAAAGAGGTTTGCATACTCTGCTCCAACCCCGGCCAGTAGGGTCAGTATGGACACATTAGAGGCTGAGGACCTGCTGAGTCAATATGGATACACCATGGGCTGAGTGCCTACTTAGTCAAAATGAATACATCAGAGGCTGAGGACCTACCGAGTCAATATGGACACATGGGAGGCTGAGGATCTACTGAGTCTGTATGGATACATCAAAGCTTGAGGATCTACTGAGTTAATATGGATACCTCAGAGGCTGAGGACCTACTGAGTCAGTATGGATACATCAGAGGCCGAGGACCCTAATAAGGCAGTATGGATACATCAGAGGCTGAGGACCTACCGAGTCAAGATGGACACATCACAGGCTGGGGACCTACTGAATCAGTATGGATACATCAGAGGCTGAGGACCCCACTGAGTCAGTATGGATACATCAGAGGAGTATGGATACATCAGAGGGTGAGGACCCCACTGAATCAGTATGGATACATCAGAGGCTGAGGACCCCACTGAGTCAGTATGGATACATCAGAGGCTGAGGACCCTAATAAGTCAGTATGGATACATCAGAGGCTAAAGACCCTACCGAATAAGTATCGACAGATCAGAGGCTGTGGACCTACATCTGGCTTGTGGCCAGGTCTTTACCACAGACAAAGTCTTGGGCACTCCATTGTATAATTGATGCAGCCATAGACCACCAGCAATGTTATTTTTATCATGTTCAGAACCACATCTAGTCAGAACTGTATCTCTATAGAATGAAACAGTAACTAAAGTTAAGAATAGGCGGTAACATTCTGGACAATTTAAAGATAATATCCTGAAAGGCCTAGATGGGAGATCCTCCTGTTCCAATTGCTAATTGTTCTGTTAATTCTCTTTTCACCGGGTTTTGTTTCTCCATATAAAGTTCCAACAGTGCTCAGTTCAGGATAAACAAATTAATTTATACAGCATTGATTTTTTTGTGTCATATACAAAAAATCAGGCTTTCAAGGCATGAGTGAAATCTCTTTGATAGAACAGTTAGTATCACCTCAGGCACTTTGGATTAGTGTAAAGTAGAAAATAGCATCTTGAGATGGGGATTTTATCGCTTGTCAATTGTTAATTCCAGCCGTGCAGCCTTGCACAACTTTCCTTTTCTCTTCTATAGTTAGGTATAACAAAACATAATTGCTGCAATTGTTGGCTTAATTACTAACAGGTGTTTTTGTTCATGAGCAGGATGCATAATATCATAGCAGTTTTTCATAAGATCAGCATAACACCCAATATAAAATGAACATATCTTTGTGTGTTTGTGTGTGTGTGATATCTTTGTGTAATATTTTCAAAAACAAAAGTTAGGGAAACCAACAGACTGCACAGAAAAAAATCATATATGGCGGCTGTGTTATTCACAAAGGGCTTTGTTATTCTGTTGAGCCTGTTATCAGGTTGAGGTATCCCCACCAAATAGAGATGGCGAGTGGGTATGCAGAATGTTTGAGGGAATGTCAGATTCCCTGTTTTATAAGCAGAGCCTATAGTGTTTTAAGACCCAGATATACTTAGCTTCATCTTACCTATTTTGTTCACATGTCAGCATTTTACCAGCAATGGAGTCTTTTCTTACTATTTGGGGGTCTACTTTTCAAGGTTAGAATGTGAGCACTGCCAATTACCCTCCAAAAATGCAGTGCTGAAGATCTGAGTACAGGTACAGTAGTGGAATGTTAACTGTCACAGAATGCAAGTTTTTAAAAAAACTCATAAAAAATTGAAATAAATATTTTATATATATATATATATATTATATATATATATATATATATAGACACTGTGGCAACTTTCCCAAGTTTTATCAATAGTTGTGTCATTAATTGATAAGCTTACTGGAAGACATTCACATGTGTACCTTGAGGTAAGATTCAGCAAAACACATTTTGTACCATGCATTATCATAACTCACAATTGTATAGTACAGTACGTTTCTTTCCTAATATCACCCATTTACAGTTGTGCAGCACGGTGGCCCAGAGGTTAGCACTCTTTGCACTGCTAGGTCCCAGGTTCAAATCTTGGCCAAGACACTATCTGCATGGAATTTGCCCGTTCTCCCTGTGTTTGTGTGGGTTTCCTTTTGGGTACTCTGGATTCCTCCCACATTCCAAAAACATGCAATTAGGTTCATTGGCTTCCCTCCAAAAAATTGACCTTAGACTGTGTAATGACATATTAATATGGCAGAGACATTGGATTGTGAGCCTATTTGAAGGACAGTTAGCGACAAGACTATGGACTGTACAGTGCTGTGTAATATGTTGGCGCTATATAAATACTGTGTAATAATAATGTAAACTTCAATGCAATTTAGCACAAACATGCCTATAAATAGTCTGTGCATTGTGATGTACTGCATTGCCAAAAACATTTTTTTAAGGTGTGCTGATGATCCAATTGAAATGGCACAGTTTTACCCACATATGTTAATGCATGCAAGTTTCTAGCTCTGTATGTGAATGGGCCTTGCATACAAGCTCTGCATACTTGGATATTTGACCCTCCATAAAGGCTTCTCTAAAACTGGCCAATATACAAAAAACCTTCACACGTTACTTTGTAAATAGTGTATTTAAGTTTTTTTCTGATGCCATATATTTAATAGTAAGAATTACAATATATCTGGTATATTTGTCTTAAAAAAAGTAATGTGTGTAAAGTGGTCCCCCAATAATGTTCAATAATTGTGGATTGATGATTGACTACTTAGGAATGACCACTGTGCTTTCTGATGGAGGAGAGCATAGCATTGTGCTTCTTTCTCCCTCTCGACCTCCTCTCTCAATTAAAATGAACGATCAACAGAAAAGATCAGTAACAGTCATCTGATGTCTGTACCGGGTTTTAAACCTCCTGATTATTTCATGTCACCTGCTTTCTTGATGAGATATCTGCACCCCCCACAAGTAGATTAGACTATGCCTAAAACACCCTCTTTGGGTATATTGACCCTTACAAAATCCTTTGAATGTGATTGAAAACATATGCTATGATTTTTATTGGATACGATGGAAGTATGGAAATGATCAGAGTAAACCATGTGTGGGCACCTTTATTGGAACTCTTATCTCTGGAGCTGCTTGCACTGCATTTAGCACTAAAAGAAATGTGAATGGATATTAGCAAATACCATAAAGGTCAGTTGTCTACATGAAGAATGTATTTGCTTCCTGTACCCAGGAGTTCTGCCTGCTCAGGTGCTGTATAAAAAGCTCATAGGATTGCACAAAGCAGAGATTTTACCTTTTCACTCAGAATAGGAATAAATAACCTTCATTTATTATGTTATTCAATAAAAGAATTGACACGTACATTAGAAGCCATTTAAGGGTTTGCAGATCTCTTTTTTGGGGTTTTGTATTAAATTCAGCAATTGAGTATCCTTGAAAATATCCTAGCCTTTACCACTGACACACATTACCAATGCTCAGTTATATATTTGGGTGATCTTAAGAGATAATGATATCAAACCTAATCTGTACAGCCATATGGGTGACAACAACCCCAGTGATATTTGCCAAAAGAAAGTTTTAATGAAAGAACGTTTTAATGAAAGAAAGTTTGAAATAAAGTTTGAATGAAAGTTTGAAATAAAGAAAGAAAGTTTGAAAGAAAGAAAATATAAAAGAAAGAAAGAAAGAAACAAGAACGATTTCTGCTTTCAGGTGATTGGATGGTTGAAGTCATCAGAGTGTTACCTGATTCACTAAGCTATGTGATATATACCATGCTTGGTGATATTTCAATTAGCTATGTGAACAGCCTATATTCCTTCAGTAAATCAACTCTATTGCCTCAACATCGGTCCACCCATTATTTGTTGATAATTTCTTTGATAATCACAGTGCTCTGTTTTCCTGCAGATGGCTGCATTTAAAATGTACAAAAATAAATTAATTAAATATATAGATAGGCCAATCAAGAATGAACTTGCAGAGTCAGGTGGAATCAATCGGGCTGGGGGGCAGGTTCTATGCAGTACCTGCTTCAGCCACTGGAGCTGGCAAAGTGTTGGTTTAATAAAATGCTGGGAGGAAATTAAAATTAAAAGGACACTTTCATTAGACTTCTACGTCTTTCATACCATCCCATCCTTCTTTTATGACTCTGTATTAAAATTTATTGCATTGCAGGAATAGCAAAGTAGATGAAATGCATGAATTTTATTAGTGCTGTACATGATACTCTTCTCCACACAAGTCAATATGTTTCTTGTATAGCTTATCATAGAAAAACCTAGGTGATCCAGCAAACTTGAAATGGATCAGATGTAGAATTAAAAACAATTGCCAAATAATAACAAATGATTTTTAAGAAATCCATTCTAAGTTTGCAGGATCATTCAGGTTCTCCCATGATAAACTATTTTCTTCGGTCTTTAAGGGCTTTAATACATCAGGTCCATAGTACCAACCCAATTTCAAAGTCTTTACACCACCCCTAGAAAGGACCCAACATTTAATGACAGAGCCTGCAGCAATCTTCATAGATACCAGCAATCAGCTACCAGCACAGAAAGCCTCCCATCACATTATTTATTGAACAGAGCTGCAAATACGTTATTAGCTGATGCTTTTATGTGAAGGATCCCTGCAGGTTTATTCAGCACTGTTACTAAATTCTGGTTGTTCATAGTGGATCCCTAAACCCATTCCTTATATATGTTTCAAATAAAGAACATGTAACATTGTATGATGTCGATTCCCTTACATAACACTGCCCTTATGTGGGCAGACCGTGTTTACAATCTGTGTATGGCACCAAACAATACAATGACTCCGAAGGCCAAAGTGTAAATTCCTAACATATCTAAAATTTAAACTGCAATCTTCTCTTTGTTTGAATAGAAGGGCTGGGCTACCTTTTAGTTACACTAAACAAACAACAAACTCCTCTATTCTTGTTGCTTGAATTATTCATTTTCCACCAGGAATAAAAACTTGTGCCATTTGCCTGATTTTAATATTGTACTATTATTGTTATTAAACAGTATTTATAGCACCAACATACACCAACTAACTGTCCCTCAAAGCTTACAATCTAATGTCTCTACTATAGTCATATGTCAGTAATACAGTCTACAGCCAATTTTTGTGGGGAAAATCTCCTTAATGTAACTGCATGTTTTTGGGATGTGGAAGGAAACCGGAATACTTACACAAACATAGGGAGAACCTGCAAACTCCATGCAGATGGTGTCCTAGCTGAGATTCAAACCGATGAACTAGCGCTGCAAAAACAATAGTGCTAGCCACTGAGCCAACCATGCTGCCCATATACTCGCCCTTAGTGGACCTTGATCCACCCCATTCATTGGTTATGTAAAAGCATATAACTCAAGTCCTCCCACTTGGCCTAATGCCACAGGCAAGTGTGTTTAAATCTCATATATCTCCCCTCCATTTCCATATGAGCATTTTGCTGCAATTGATATATTTTGTTGGAGTTTTAGGCTCCTTAAATAAATTACCAAAAGTTGAAAAGCACCCCTTTTGTAAGGCTACCTCACTACTAGGTTTGATCCTTACTAACAACTGAAAGTTGGAGTAGTTCCTAATTTTTTTTAATTTCTATGCCAGCTGATCTCATACAGGTTTGTGACATCATTCACAAAATACGTCTTTAGCAACTGCAGCCTGAAGTTATCAGTGTGGTCCTGGTAAATACTGTAATTGTCAGACAGAATTACAGTATTAAAGCATTTATATACAGTGTACAATAACACAATAGCAATAATTTAGTTATACATTTAAGCTGATCAGATAATAAATACTGATGCAGTTACCTTTGGTCCAGGCATCAATGGGTTTCAATGACCTCTGGTCACATAAAGGGTGACCATGTGCACTGAAGAGTTTAAGATCGGTTGTAATAATATGGTGATATTTGAAAGATTAAACTTTTTTGCTTTAAAACACCTTTTTGGGGCCCTTGAATAATGTACTAGTTTAGCATTACTTTTAGCATGTGACTTTTTATTTTTTAATATCGTTCAGAAACTTTGATTAACGAATACAAAACCTAAAGCTGATCTTCAATGGAAACTGTTTTTCAAAATGATCAGTAGAACCCGAGACACAGGCAGCTATAGTTTATGAGCGCCGATCGCGTTAGTTTCACCCTCGTACACAAAAGCAAGCTGCAATGTATTTTAACTGCAGTTACTAAGAAACATGAAGATCTTTCGAAAACTTTTAATTACAATTCAGTTTATGTTCAGCATGAATTATTTTAACAATGCTCAAGGTGGAAAGATCATCATTTTGTGTTTTCTAATTCTGTATGCTGTCATAAAAAAGCTTCATACACATATTGTATACATTGTCACCTTAATTCATGGGAACAGCATGTCAGGATGTCAGGAATGACATTCTATATAGAGAAGAATAGTGGCAGTGACACCTGCAGGCTGCTGGAGGTATTTATTTTCATTACAAAATCAGGTCCAGGTATTGCAAAAGATCATATAGCATGACCGAGAGGAACCATTACATTTTTATCTGTTTTAGATACCTTGGCTGATTTTTGATTGATGCCTATATCAAATTTTAAACCTTATTGAATTGCTTTCAGGTTAGGATATAGGAGAATCAAGTTTACCTATTAGAGATTCTCTTCTGGAAACCTAATGGCAGCTTAGGATGAGCTGCTAAAGGAGAACCATTAGCCTGCCATAGAACCTCAAGGGTATTTACTGGATGTTGGCTGGTTTTGCTGACCAAAACAAAGCCACGTAAAGGAGACTAAATTTTACCCTTGTTATAAGTGCGGTAAATAGTTTCAGTGGTCACAAATGAACTTTGACTTGGACTTTAAGAGATGAGTTTCCATTCTAGGATTGGCATGGCAGGTGGGTGCAATAAAGGATCTTTTTTAGCTAAGGATCTGATCTGAACCATTTAATAGCAAAATGCATATTCAGAGTACATTAAAATAAACAAAACCAAAACACCATGGGCTTTATTTATAAAGCAGGGAATGCTTAAGTGAATGTCAGATTCTCTGCCTTATAAATGTTCTATGCGTTCTAAATTAAAGTGAAGCCAAACCTAGTAAAACACGATCAATTTTTTTTTATATTACTATTATGTGAATCATGCACTCATGCAGTTTATGCTATTAATACTATTAGGTAAAGAAATAAAATTATTTTTTCATTAAAAATATCTAAAATGATTCAATGCAACATAAATAACGATAAATCCAATAAACTATCCAGATTCCATTAGCAGAAAAGGGTGCTTCTTTCTTCCCCTCTCCTCTATATAGAACAGAACAGGAGCTGGTTCCTTTACAACAGGGGTCAGCAAACTCTGGCCTTTAGGCCAGATAAGGCCTAGCCGGTAGTTTGTTTTGGCCTAATGCCGGCCGGCAACCTGCGGCAGAGCCAAATGGCAACAAACTACCGGAGCCGCATGTGGATCTTGAGCCTCCGTGTGGTGGCTCCCTTCCCTATTTTCCCCAGCCGGCATTATCACTTCCGTCACCGGGGTAAATAGGGAACATTCGCTCTCCTCCGTCTGCATTGCAGAGGAGAGAGATTTCCCTTCAGGGGGTGTTCCTGGCGGGGGCGCAGCCATTGGGGCGGGACTCGAGAGACAGTCCGGCCTAGTGTGCTCCTGTCCACCCCTGAAATGGCCTACTGGCAAAAAAAGATTGCTGACCTCTGCTTTACAAGATCATTTCCAGGAACAGAAATTGGAAATGTGTAAGCCTTAGAAAAGGTGACTGTTGAGTGGTAACTGGTACCAGTTCTTGGATTCTTTCTTTGTCCTAATGGACAATTGTTGTAAGTTGGTATTTTACGTCTTTATTTTCAACACAAATATGATCCATTTACATCAGATAGATGTTGTTTTTACCAATATCAGTTATCTCAAGATAATAAACTAGATTATTGACATTGCCTAGGCAATCAGTCTGCTGCAGGTGGAGAGAAAATTTCCTTCTACCCCCAACTTGTACAGTTAGGGCCCTTTCAGACCAATGGTGTCAAACTGCTAGGCTGGCAGCTCAATCTGCTGGCAGAGTCAAACCACATTGCGGGAAACAAGATTTGTTTGCAGAGCAGATCTTCAGACTTGTCACTTTTGGTAACTATTCTGCACTTTGCCACAGATACAGCCATGTGCAAAAAAAGGGTTCTAACATCTCCCATTCACTTGAATGAGATAGGTTGGGACTATGGTTCAGTTTAAAACAAAATGCTGCCAAAATGGCTTCTAGTGATAAAGATTTTTTTGTGGACCAGCTTTGTGATTTTGAAATCCAGGACCAGCTTTGTGATTTTGCACTGAATCCCCAGCATTCTCACCTCTTGTCCCAACTCCAGCTGATGGCATGATCAAGACAAAAACGCCAAGCTTCGGAGACCAGAAAGAGCCGACTTTTCTAAAACCAAAGGAAATGAATTGCAGAACAGATAAAATAAAAAAAAAAAAAGTTGCAGGCAATTTTAGCGCGGGGGATTAAGATTTAACCATAAGGAAGATCTTTTGTCTTTTCCATACATCTGTTCTCCCTTGAGCGCCAACCTCCTTCCTTCACTTTTAAAATGCAGAACAATGCAAGCCATCCGTCATGTTCCTGCCCAGACCTCCAGTTTATCCAAGTCCTTCTGTGGCGAAATCACTTTGTGCTCTCTGATTTTATAACCTTGCATAATTGAGTCCCATCAGCAGGAATTAAATGTTTTCTTTCAATGACTCGCTCAAGGTCAATAATAAACATGTTAAGAAGCTTCATGCGGGCTTTAAATCCGGCATCGCTGCATTCACTGTTACAGCTGCAAGAGCCTCAATGTGCTGGTGATCTTCTTGTAGATATTACACAGGCCACCAATAACCACGGTACTTAGACATGTATCATTGGGTTTATGGTCAATTTATCATTAGCTGTGCTGCTGTGTAATTAGTACATTATATTTCAGACTTAAAGGAGAATTGCAGCCAAGCGTTTGTGTTTTGGGTAACCAGGCAGTACATTAGAACCTAGTTTAGGAATTTTTTTCATCATTAGAAAGGTTCTCCTGTTACAGATGTATGGAAGGATGTGAAAAGAAATAAATTGGCTTAGTTGTAATGTAAATATAAAAAAAAGAAATGGAGGCTTTTTTTCCGGGAAAAGCTTATTTTATGAATGCCCGACATTCATAGAAGGAGCTTCCTGAAGCCTCTCGGGATACGTGACGTAGGCATTCCAGAAAGCTCTGGCCTCCCATGTATAAAAGAGTTATCTACCCTTTTATATAAAGTAAAAAATGTGGTGATAGATCTATTTTAACAGGTTCATGGCCAAAATTCAATCCTTGGACCCCAGTACTTTAAGGCAGGAGTGCTAACCACTTGTAATAGCCACATGGGTTTTGTCTTGGTGCCCGTTCAATGAAATCTCCTATCACTTTGTGTCAGGCTTTCCCTTATAGTGGCATAGCAACTAAAAACCTGATTCATATGAGTCCA
>NC_092858.1:16970901-17005901 GCF_032062135.1 Pyxicephalus adspersus
ATCATTAAATATGGGGTCAATCAGCCAAAGTGCAAGGAACCCATAGCAAGAAAGAAAGTACCCTGGGGTTCTATGAAACCCTGGTTAAGAATGGCTGCTCTATAGTATTCCAATTTGCTTCTTACCCTTCATAAGGAGGCAAGGGATTAGCACAAAGAGGAATTAGACACTGAAGAGGAGTAGACCATGTATGCAAGAAGAAAGAGGTCTGGGCCCTAGGGAATTGACTCTTCCTGGAGTCAAATTTTCCCAAAAAATCAAAGGCACATTACAAGTGGTTTATGGAAAGAAAAACACAGCAACTGAACATTAAAACTACAATCCTCTATTTCTGACCATCTGGTTTTGTATCTTAAGCCTTTCCTATAGAGTTGTGTGTGGGTGGTTCATTTGTATTTTATTCTGAGCACAAGCTAGGTGATGGAGCATCGCCACGATAAGACCCCATTGCCACCCAATGTTCCTGAAACTAAGGGACGTTAATAGGCACCAGAACTTGCAATTTTTTCAATTTTTATTGTGTTCAGCAATACATAACAGCAGAATGCAAAACATAAGCGAATAAATTTATACATGTTAGTAGACCACTTTTTAGATTTGTGCTAACATTTTTCACAGTACCCTAGGAATTCTTTATAAATGATTCATTTTGTTTAAAATCACTAGTCCCAATGGTGAGACTATAGAACCATCTCTACAACCAGCATAGATTTCTGCCTCCGTGCATATTATCAATGCATTTACAGATATATTGCTATGGCAGCTTTCTAATTAGATGTAATGTATACATGTAATATATTTCCATGACACTGTTCTAATCAATACGTTTGGAGATTACCAACCTACCCTGAGTTTAATTAGTGGACCCAATCCACCGACTGCTAGTTGTCTGCCTGCAATAATGTTATAAATAATCTTCATCACTGGAAGGCCATTGTATGGACAGGAGTGTGTTGAATCACATTGTTCATGTCTTAATTGACTCCCCAGTTATTAAAAGCTGCATAATAATCTCGCTTTTAGAATAGGTTGGCTTGGTGGTCAATGAAATTACTTAGGCATGACATTTCCACTATGTTTGCATACATAGATGTATGGAAAATGCTTTACAATATACTGGCAGTTTGTGGCCCCCATGGTATCTTTATAATGGCTGGAACTGTTTTAAGCTTAAATTCTAAAGGAAGCATCCAAGATGAATACGTCACATCATACTTTACAGGTTGTCTGAAGTGCTTCTAAAAGGTAATTTAAGAAAATTCATAGAAATCTCCCCTAAAATACACCCCCTTAAAACGAGTACATGAGGCCTTGGGTACCTACAGTAAGAAGAGGGAACCCTCTTCCAGCTCCATGCACCCTGCACCCTGTTTCATGCACCCTGCCATTCTTCCAGTTTTCCCTTCTTAAAAACTGCTCCATTTCCTATCGTTTTGCAAGATAGATGAAATATATATATGGTAGCTGGTATACCTGCAAAAGGATTTGTATTTCAGTCCAGTCCTGGGGTTTGCAAAGATTAGGAAGCACAGTCCTTCCTAAAAGCGGACTTTATTTTTTTTTTGCCGCACTTTAGCTTTTAACTACAGATCTCTTCCCCATCTTGTGATTGGACAGGGGAAGAAGAAGCAGCATGCCATTGAGCTTGTCCTTTTTACTCTTCTCTCTTGTCCTCCTAGCACAGTGGTTGCGAACCGGTGGTTTGCAAGAAAATTTTGGTGGTTTGCAGCTCTGACTAATGTGCCCCCCCAGCGGGGTCAGGCGAATGACCCCGCTGGGGGGGAGCATCGGCCATGGCCACAGACCATGTCTCTCATATGGATCGGAGGGGCTCAGGGTGGTAAAGAGGTTGTGTCTCTCGACACAACCCGCCCACTCTTCCATCGCAAGCTAAAGCCATGTACACACTTCCAATAATTATCATTGGAAACGAACAACCGATTGGCAGAAAATCGTTCACAAAAAAGGTGACCAATAACGCCGACGAACAAGGACTGTCATTGGAAATAATTACGACCGTCACAGGGGATCTGATTGGCGGACGATCGTTCACTATCTATCGTGTGTAAAGTCGTTCAGTGATCGTGCATGTTTCTGCGGTACTCTTTCTCCTTTACATGTCACTTCCTGCATCGTTCAAACTATTGTATCTAGCGTGTGTACACTATTGGTGGATTATATTTGAACAATTGTACCGTTACAGCATGTACAGAATTGTGTACAATACGATAGTTCACGTATAATCGCGCATAATCGTTGATTGGTCGTAATCGTTTTTTTTCTAATGATAATTATTGGAAGTGTGTACCTAGCTTAAGACCTGCAATGGGAGATTGGGCAGGTTCTGGCATCATGACGTCACTCTGGGGGAAGTGCCTTCCCCTTTGAGTGACACACAGCTCCCCGTGCATATGTGGCCCGGAGTTCGTGAAATTAATAGTCTGTGATGTCCAAAAGGTTGGCGACCACTGTCCCAGCATATACCTTGCATTTTAATTTGCATCACACTTTGTGTTCTCCCCAGCCCCTTTCAGCTGGGCGCACCACCCAGCACTTTTTTAGTACCCACCAGGCTGTTTTTAGGTGGTTACTAATTGGCTCACAATACACAAGGGCTGTCATCCACCTACAGCATCTTCCTACCCAGCTTAATTATGAATATTTACACTGCCCTTAGTTATGATGTCTCTCTCTCCCCCTGTTCAAAAGACTGAAACTAAGTTAAATCCAGGCGCGTTCACTGCTTGCATTATAAAAATACATTTTTGAATGTAATGATAACACGGCTGTAGTCATTTGCGTCTTTTATATTTGTCTACAGCCCAGCTTTATATTAGAGGCTGCCTGGAGAGAGGATAAACTATAGAGTATTTTATAGAACGTCATGCTGAATCCTTCCAGGCCAGTCATTTGTCATTGCGGGTCTTATGATCTGTCACTTAATTCTACAAATAAACCAATTCTGATATAACAGCTCACCTGTGGCCGCCCACCCTCTCCAGCCGTACTTATCTGAACTCTCTCTAACCCAGTCCCTAGAGCTTTGTGATGAAGACAATATTTGTACACATCCGAACTTACCGGAGATACAAAGGGTCAGGAAAGCTTTGAGGTAGACAAATAAAAACTTCAACGGAAAGGAGAACACTGCGGATTCCTGGCCAGCAAGAAAATTGTCAGTTTGATAGAACATTCTCACCTCTATATAATGAGGCTCCGGGATGCTGTGTGTTTGTGTGTCAGCGGCTTGGTGGGAATTTTATCTGTTCTGTGTGGATCAGCACTATTATATATACAAAGAATGTTGCAATTCATCATAATAAAGTAACTTTTTGTCTTTTAATTAATATAAAGTTTAGTTGTCTTTGTACATAATGCAGAACTTAAGTTAAAAATGAAAAAATTGTGAGCAGGCTGTTTCTTTATTGCAGATGGGACAGGGGATGCATCTTTTGCTATAAACAAACTTACTTGCCTTTTTACAATCATTTCTTTAATGTATATTGGGCATGCAATGCTGGCATAGCTGCGGAGAATAAATGAACTTCTGTGCACGTGCACAGGATTTACATCATCCTGGCCAGTTAAGATGGCGAAGATCTCTAACCCATGTGAGGACCAGGTGACAGAAGAAGTAAAGCACAGCAGGGTGCCCCTTGCTTGTCCTTCTTCTTTGCTCTCTATAGAACATAACAGTGCTATGTGTACATCATTCATTTATCTGTCGCTGGAAATGATCACGAAAGATCGTTTCCAGCCACAATCATCTGATATACATTGGACATCGGTACCGGGATATTTCCCTCACTTCCTGTCCTAATGCTGAGGTGAACTCTCTATCAGCAACACATACTGAAATATAATTTTTTCATAGTAGAATTGGGAAGTAGTACAACTTCTATCATATTTTTTATTTTTATTTTCTGTCTAGCAAAACCATTGTCAACAGGAGCAGAATTATGGAGAAACCCATCAAATGCAATGCCAAATACCAATAAAAACTCTAAAGGCATGTTATCTGAGCACGAAGGCTCTGAGGTTAGCCCTCTGGGTCCTAGGTTCGAATCTTGGCCAGGGCACTATTTGCATGGGATTTGCAGGGTTTCCCCGTATTTGTTTGGGTTTCCTACGGGTACTCTGATTTCCTCCCACATTCCAAAAACATGCAGTTAGGTTAATTGGGTTTCCCCAAAATTGTCCTTGTCCTTGGACTGGGGTAATGACATATGACTTTGGTAGGGACATTAGATTGTGAGCTAATCTACCTACCTTTAATTCCGCAGCTCAGTGGATTGGTCCGTAGGCGCCTTCCATCGGGCCCTGCCTCGTCCCTGAGCCAGGTGCTGCCACCTGCGCCTCTTCTGGGTTCTTCTTCCTACGTCACCCTACCCAGGCGTAAGATTGGGTGACATAGGTTGAATGAAAACTGCATGCTCAGTGCGATTGGCAATTTTTCCCCCTTTTCACAAAAAGGCTTCTTCTGCGCATGCCCGAGATGCTCAGGCATGCACAGGAGCACCCAAGAGCCTCATGGGATGCGTGACATAGGTATTTCGGAAGACTTTACGCTCCCATTCATAGGCGCGGGCGATCAAGAATTAGGTGGCGGTGCTGAGCCCTTTTTTTTTTTCTAAAAGAGTGTTGCACTTAAAAAAAAAACAAACAAAATTTTTACTTAACATAAAATAGTTGTCTACCCTTTTATGTAAAGTGAAAATTCGGAGTTTAGGTACACTTTAATGTTGTTTCTGGTCACCATTGATTAGGTAGCCTCTTCCATTGACTTGAGTGCATTAACCTTCACTCACACCCAAGGCTGTTGCTGGAGGCTGGATTTGGCCCAGAATTGGTCTTTATCCTTCATATTCCTGAAAACATTGAACCCCTGTGAGTGGCGGTTTTCAACATTTCGGAAACTCCAAAATTTTGTGCATCAGTTGAAGGCTATTACGGGACAACTGTCTACTGAGACTTGATGGGCTCACGGTTTGCTGCTGGAATAAACATTAACAATTTATCCTGATCATTGATCTGATTGAATGTGATGTGTTGATGCCCATTTTACCCAGTAGGATCATAATGTTGCCTGAACTACTGAAGTTTCCTGGACATATTCTATTCTTCCATTTTTTAGGTTAGGTTCTAGGTAAAAGGTATTTTTAAGAATGCATAAGATTGGTGCTCTTCCATGTTACTACAAAGCATATATATTATTTCTCTTGGATTGTTTTGGTTATATCATCAGCCATATCAGCTGCTCATCAATATATTATGAGATTTGTCAAAGTGTTAAAAAAGCGTCCAATCCAAAAACTTATTTCCCAGCCCTTTACTTCCCAGTGCCCAGTAAAGGCGGCAAACACAATATGTGTATTGATGATCTTTCTGGGTCAGTAAGATGAATTATTCTTTCTGTATGAGTGGGAGTGAATTCTACAAGATGTATTGCTTGTTTTTTTTACTGCTATTTCTGTTTGTTCAGGAATGTCCATCAAGCTAATTAGACTACTAGTGAAAATCTATCATTAGAGATAGTTTCCTTTACATTTTAATTTGGCTGATCTAATTGTCATGTTGACATTTATACACCAAACAAAATCAGTTTTTGTTACAGCGTATGTATAAATAAATACATATCCTTTTAAATTGGTGTATCATGAATTTTTGAAGAATAATGGAATTTAGGAGGATTTGTATTCATTCCATTCTGGTGCAGTTAGAGCAGCCTCTAGTGGGCAAAGATGGTAAAATACTACAATTTGAAATGGAAAACATTTTATCATAAATGTAGTTTTACCAGCATACAAGATACATTTTAGACTCAAAAAGGACAATAAATGAATTGCACTACACCACTCTTTACACCTTCAAAATAAATAAAGAAACAGTAAATTATTTTATTTTTTAAAAGCTAGTTTTGCTTAAGCAGGTTGAATGAAAAATGAAAAGTTTTTTAACTTTGGTGGAATTTCTGTTTATTGCAATTCTGCAGCAAAATGGATTTTGGATCTAGTTGTTTTACAAATCCCTTAGAACTAAAAGATTAGTCTACAGATACATAAATCTGAAAATATAAAACTCTTTCTTTCATTCTAAATTTTTCCTAAAATTGCAGTGTAGTTTTTGGTACATGAGCGTGTATAGGCACTGCTATGCTTCTGGACCCATAGCTATATATTAGAAGTGTGAGATCTAGGGAACTGCTGCTTCTGACTTGACTGCTTGTCTCATGAGCCATTTCAGACATGCAGCAAGCCCCAGCGTTCTGCTGCAACCTAAACGGTCCTAACTGCTCTTTATCAAAATAATGAGGGCAGTTGGAATCTATATCTTACATTTGGCTGCAGAAGATGGTAGGTGCAGTTACCAAAGTCGCTTTTGGCTACGCAGTTGCTGTTGTCAGGTTCATGCTGCATGGCCAAATGTCGTTATGTATGGTGCAGCTTGCTGAACCGGGGCACACTGCAGCAGTTTGCTGTTCACTTGGAGCTGCAAACTTTGGGTATGACAGGGCCCTAAGAGTTGCCACTGATGTTCTGATCTTGCCGGAGGCTCTGGCTTGAGGAAGCAAAGCCCTGCTGCTACCATAAAAAAATCAATAGACAAAAATTAATGGGTGATCCAACAACTGTTTCCTATATAATTGTTTCCTTTTCCAAGTAACAAGTGTAATAATTGAGAGACTGAGTTTAGTGCAAGATAATTCTTTTTAATATATAAATGATACATTTTGTATATAAGTGTAAATACGGATTGTCCCTGGGTTACATACGAGATAGGGACTGCAGGTTTGTTCTTGGGTTGAATTTGTATGTAAGTCGGAACAGGTACATTATTTTAATAAATGCAATTAGGACAAATGCACATTTGGCCCTGGAGTTAAAGACATCCGACATACGGACAACTTCTAGATACGAACAGAACTTCCCTGCTCGCTCTTGTGCAGGACCGAGGCTTGATGGGGGGAGGGGGCCCTTCACAAAACTTGCAAAAGAAGTCTTTTGGTAAACACAGCTGAGGTTGTGGGTGATCTTAAAAGCTGAGCTGTTCAGCAACCTCATGTAACTCTTTAATGACCAAAATCTGCACTTGTTTCTTTTTGCATATCAAAGCACAGCTTGCTCCAGAAGTTAATGAATGTCTAGGCTCTGTAAGGTTTTTTTTTTTTTTGGGAAAAAACCAGGAAGGAAGTTTTACCATTAACTGAAACCAGCCGGCCAAAAAATTTTTTTTTTTTTTACTTTTTCTACATCACACAGTATTCTCCCTAGAATTTTTTGTATGCTGGGTGGAAAGAAAATGTAGGTGGTGTATTGACTCAACTTTTCAGGAACCACCAAAAACAGCCTGGGAGTTACTAAAAAGTGCCAGGTGGTGCACCCAGTAAAAAGGGCTTGGGAGAACACAGACCACAGCAGTAGAAGCCATTTGGTTTCAAACATTCCAGTCTTCCTAGTAGAGTTAGGTATTTGCTTATCATCTACCAGAGCCAAACCTCACCACACTACAGAAATCAATGATAAAAAATGGGGTCAGCAAGGTTTTATTATTGCTAGGACAGACCGGGTGATCTGTGGAAGTTCCCCTTCATACTAAGTTACTAGAAATTGATTACTAATGGAGGCAATCATCCAATAAACGGATGGGACATTAGTTCCATGTTCTGTAATCTTCACAAGTAACACACAGTAATCATTAAAATACAATAGGAGAATCGTAGATCCCTGCCCTCTCCTATTCTCCAAACCAAAAGAGGATGTGCTTCTATAGTCCCCAGAAATATCTGACAAGAATGTTATGTTACATTTAGCCCAGGCAGAGAAAGTTATCAGCTCATACCATTTTTTTTTTTCTTACCAGATATAACAAATTCCTTTTGAATGTATTTTAAAAAGACCAAAAGGGACCAAATAAGAGACGTTTATTGTTACAGTTTACTAACACTTTAAGTCTGGGATTTGTACAACGATTTGTCATAACAAATATAATTTAAAGCTATGTACCCTTCGTAACTCTCAGAAAGTGTGCGAAGATTAATTACACATCCGTGTGTTTCCATCAAACATAAGCTAATGTTCATGCACAGGCTGTGCAATGCCTGCGGTTGCTGTTGAACTTCTTCACCTTGTACATATAATAAGGACCCGCAGGACCAGTCCTGTTTGCTTGTGTACAAAACAAGTTTATTCTCAATAAGTAGCAAGTTCTGCCCGGCTTCCTCTTCCTTCTTTATTCCTTGTTGGTTACAGCTGTTTGACAAGTGTATCCTATCTACAGTACTGCACTGTGCAGAAAGGCGCAGAGATACAGCCTTAGGAGACAGCCCCACTTGAAGATTCTGCTAATAAACTAGGTTGAGGGCTCTAGTAAGAGGTTAAACAAACTCTCTCATAATCTTTCCTGCTGGGAAATAGCAGGGGATAATAGCATTTGTTTTATTTGATGGATTTTGGTGCATTTATACCGTTTCAGAAAGCCAGAATTTGTCTGCAATAGTCTGCTGTCATCTAGTGGTCGCTTGTCGTGTGGCAGAAGAAGTAATATACGCTGCCTGCCCGAAAAGTTCCAAGCTCTAATATTTTCATTTTTTGGCTTTGCTAGCAGCACACGTTGGCCATGGTATCATTTCAATAAGTTTATGCAATATCACAACATTTCATTTGGACTTTCATTAATATTTTGACAAGATTGTATTGATGATGGGGAAGTCAACTTCTTCGAAAAATCTTCTCCAGCACTTTCAAAAAATTCTCAGTGCGGTTAAGTTCTGTTGTTGCCAATCCATGTATAATCCAAATAATGTCTCATACTCACAAATTAAGCCCAATGAATCCTTGCATTTTCATCTTGCAATATGGCTGTGTCGTAAAGTTAGAAAAAATCCATTGATAGAAAGTCCTGATCATTTAGTATATTCAGTTGGTTAGGTTTTTAGACACATAACACTACTGAACCTTGACCTAAACAATTGAAGGAACATAACACCTAACATAACATAACAACTGAAGGATCATAACACCGACCTCACAGGCTTGGGGACTTTTTTTGGCCAGACTGCTACATTTTTAGTGCTTTATTACACTTGGGCACACATTTGGCACATTAATGCACATTTTTGGTGCAAGGCCTATTTATTTTCAATGGGTTCTCAATGTTTTGGATGCACAAATGACAATGCACCACAAAACTATTACACAATACATCATGGTGTATATAATCAGCACTTGGTGGTGCATATGTGACGTTAACATACTTTAATATTTGTGTTATGATTCACCGGAATAAATTCCAATGTGGGAAGTAATCTCAAAGATGATTCTGTCTCATCTGCTAGTAGAGAAAATAGTGTTCCTAAATCAATGTTTTTTTTTCAAATTCCTCCTACTATTGACAAGTTATCGGGAGTGAAATTTTCCTAATAACTTTCTCCTATCTAATAGGAGAAAGTTGTGTAGTTATTCAAACCTATTAAAGAAAGAAAAAGGCGCCTCTAATATTAGTAAACTAGAAACAGCCACTTCCCAAAGTTTAACATATAGGGAATATTTTTGGTGAAGAAAGATTTGGAAAGCGGGACTTTCAAGGGCTAAATCATTAAAATTCAATATATGTTATTATGTGAAAAATTAGAACACACAATGTACAAAATAACATTTAAAAGTCATAAAAATTTCTCAAAAGCTCATGAATGGCACAGCTGTGTTACAAATAAAGTTACATACTTCCCCAAAACCATTTCCATCAAGATAGTTATCTACAAAGAGGATAGTTTTTTACAAAGGGGAAGAGATAAGGGTAACCTTCATTCGACACGTTTTACAACACTTACGGTTGCTTCCTCAGGAATGACAGTGACATTTGGATACTGAGCAAATCTAAATAAAATATACAAACATCATGTAAGCACAATAATTCTGATTACAATGTCAATACATCACATATACAAAAACTTACTATGAATCTCTTATTCTCAAGAGAAAATGGTTGTAAAAAAAAAGCTGCACGTCACATCCACAACCATTTTCTCTTGAGAATAGGAAATTTTTAGGAGTTTTTTTATTCATGAAAACTGTAATTAAAGAACATAAGAAAACACAATACAGCAAGACATTACATATGACCCTATTGACACTGATACTACTGTGGCATTACAAATTGATCCTCTGTTTATCATCCTGATACATTTAAAATATACCATGAAGAATATTTTAAACCTTCTATAATTCTTTCTTAATACCATGAATCAAAAATTTGTACCAAGAATGTAAATTCGGGTTATAACATCATCTCCAGAAATCCCAGCTTCTAACATTTCTCTATATAAACTTATTTTTAATAATAAGATACCTTGTTCCACTGACACCAATGATGGGGTAAATCTCCTATTAGACAGTTGTTCCTAAAAGGTTCATATTGAAAAATTGAATTTACTACTTATGCAAACAGCGTTAAAATGATGCAATTAAAACTTAATAATGGTCCTACCCTTTTCCACTCTATCCAAAACTAAAAAAAATTCCTTAGAGCAGGCGTTTTTTGAACATTTTATACACGAGACCCAAATAAGAAAACCATTACTATAAGGAAACCCTTGGTAGCATCACTCGAGTTGATGGCCCTTGGTGTACAAACTTATGGAGTTAGTTACATCCCCAGAGACATTACTATGATTCAGAAATATCTAGGACGATGTTGTCCATGCTGAGGGAAATTTTAATGCAGTTCACATAACATTAGAAAATGGTGGGGTGGCCAGATTGTGCTAAATGGGAGCAGTTTATGATTATAAAAAAATAAAATTGCTCTAGGTCAAATGTTTGTAATTAACAGAGGGCAGAGGTCAGGGTATGTAACCTGCGTAGTGCAGGAGCTAGGTATATGTAACATACAAAGTGCAGGGGTAAGATGTATGTAATACACAGAGTGCCGGTGTCAGGTGTAATATTCTGGGGCAAGAGTAAGAAATATATACAGTCTAATGAACAGCACACCACCTCATATACAAATCTATAACTTACCTCCTTGTAATATAAAAGCAGCATGGGTGTTACTGCAGCATGTTGCCATTGTAAAACAATGCTACCAGCAGATGCAAGACAATGCTTTGGAAGAGCTGTTTCTTTCTTCCAGCCATCTATGGGTAGATGACCCTGAGAAGAAAGGCTTACAAGCCAACATGGATTTCCAAAATGTTTTACAAATGCTGGCCCTGCAGGCTCGGCACTATCAAACCACAATTACCCCCATATTCCAGTGTATATATATATTTATATATATATATATATATAGGTAGTCCCTGTGTCCCCTGGTTACATACTAGATAGGCATTGTAGGTTTGAAGTTGAATTTGCATGTAAGTTGGAACAGATACATTATTTTATTAAATACAAGGACAGATGTTTGTCTCAACTTATTATTAGGCAGCATGATGTTAGTTGCTGTGTAAAATCTTCACTGTAAGGTAATAAAAAACTAATCAAGCAAACAAAGCAAAAAAAAAAACTGGAGAAATTGTCTTGGTCATTAAAAAGTTACAAGAGCTTGCAGAACAGCAAAAGACTTCTTCTGCAAGTTATGTGAACTGCCCCCTCCCCCATCAAGCCTCCATCCTGCACATGAATGAGCAGGGAAACCTTGTTCGTATCTAGTAGACGTCGGTATGTCCTTAACTTGGGAACTACCTGTGTGCATATATATATACATTTTTTACCTTTCCAATTTACTTTTTCTTTCCTAATTTTTTTTTCGTATTAGTATCCATGTGCATATATAGAGCAATTAACTTATACCTCTCTCTCTCTCTCTCTCTCTCTCTCTCTCTCTCTCTCTCTCTCTATATATATATATATATATATATATATATATATATATATACCGTACATATATTGTTTATGTATGCTTTTACATTCAGAATACAATATAATATTACTGCTATGGACTTGTACAATTCCAAAGATGCAAATTTCAGAATAAAATTCACCCTGGGTATTTTGTTTTCCGTCTTCCTCTTGACAAATGCGAGTTGTTTTCCAGCGTTTCAGCGTTTACAACTCGCAGATAACCAATATGTCCTCCACCGCTGAGGACGAGCAATATTTATGGTTCACAATTACAGGCTTAACAAAATCTTGTAATCTAACCAGTGAGCACTTGAAATAATTTATTTGCGCATGGCTGCTGAGGTGAAATGTTGAATTATAACATTCGTTTTTCTTGCAGTCGAAATCATGGATTTAAGGACACTTTCCTTATGGAACGAATTGCCGGCTACTCATCTTCATGCCAAAGTCATATATAACTTTTTTTCCTCTTCTTAATTGAACCTTGAAGCCGAGTTCCTTTAAAACGAATGATATACCATTAATTGCAAGTGGCTGCTTATCTGTAGTAAATCTGAGGCTCTGCTGTTTACTTTACCTAGTCTGGAGTATTCATTGCCTGATTTTTTATTTTTATTTTTTACCCTTGCAGCTTCTGGCATTCCTCCAGGGTCTCTTTACCTTCTACCATGAAGGATATGAGCTGGCCAGAGAATTTACACCGTACAAGGAGCAGCTGCAATTCAATTTGCAAAACGTAAGTTCATGAATAATTGAGCCTTTGAAATTATAGTGATGTTTGCCATTTAAAGAAAAACTCCAATTAAAAGTAGTCTTAAAATCAGTAAAAAAAAAGAAGGATCAATGGCTCGAGCACTGTATAATGGACATTATGCTAGGAAGAAGGATGTAGGTTGGACCTGAAAAAGAGAGGACCTATGGAGCCTGATTTAATAAAGATCACCCAGACTAAAGAAGATAGACTATCCTATGTCCTAGGATATATTGTGGGAGAAACTGAGTGATCCAGCAAACATGGAATGGATCTGGTCAAGGATTGACTAATAGCAAATTATTTTTAAGAAATCCGATCCAGGTTTGTTAGATTACCCAGGTTCTCTCATGATGGTCTATCTTCTCCAGTTTTGGTGAGCTTTAGTAAATCAAGCCCATAGTTGCCTAATGTTCATTTTTGCACATTGGTGTTTATATCCTAGTATAGTACTCACCCCCATTGGGGTGGCCAGTTTGTACACAGATTTCTTCTTCTTAAGTAATGGCAGTAACTCAAAGACTTGCAGATCTTCATTTTTAGAGATTTATTGGAAATCATATTCAGCACACACAGAGAATGTGGGTAAGGGCAGCAGTGCGTCAGTGAATACAGTCCACTTACAAACAGTACATCATGGTACCAATCACAACTGACATTCACATATAACACCAAGGAATAGTTCCTTCATACCAGAGTTACTTGTTCCTCAAAATCCCAGTCCTGAATTTGAGAACTGACAGGATCCTGGCTGATGTTTGAGTCTCTAGCTTAGCCAAGCCCCAGAGGACTTCAGGGCTACCCTACCATTGACAGGTACTTCCTCAGCATCAATCGGTAGCCAACTGTCACTCCTGGTGGTGAACCGAGTTCTATAAATATTCAGAATTTACTAAGATAACTTCTAAACTATTTCAGGAACAGTGCTACATTAGTCTAGAATTAATCCTGCCAATCTTGTTACTTTACAAAAAAATGGATTTTCCAAAAAAATGTTGCCATTTTGCAAAAATCCTTATAGATGAGATGTGCAAAAAACAAAGCCAATAATTAAAAGCCAATGAATGGTAGCAATTTCCCTTTACTGAGATAACATGCACCCTAGACCAGAACTGTGTTTTGGGGGGAAATTAGTTCTTTGTCAAGGTCTTCTGTTTGATGAATTGACAAAGGAGACCATTGCATCCCTGAAAAAATGGTTCAGGTGTTTTAAAACTCTTCAAGACTGGAGAAGATAGACTATCATGGGATACCCAAGAAAAACAGAATTCCAAGGAAACATAAGGATGGGTTGAATCAGTAGGTGAGGGCTTCTTCTTCCAAGAGAACCACTCAGAAAATTGAATTAAAAATTTTTCAACTTTTTAACCCAATTTAAATGTATTATTTGTCCTTGCAGTGAATCATTTTGTCTTTATACAAGCCCTCCACCTGTTGGTATTCTCGTGTGCAACCTCAAAAATTAAAGATTGACGGCCACCATCATCATAACATGCCTATAATAATGCTGTGAGACCTGGGATCACCAGATAATTCTTCTCTTTCACAGACAAGGAATAACTTTGAAAGCACTCGTCAGGAAATGGATCGGTTAATGCAGAGAATGAAATCTGCAGACCAAGATTACCGGCCGCCCAGTCAATGGACAATGGAAGGATTTTTATACGTTCAAGAAAAAAGTAAGTCTACCAGTTGTGGCCCCTTTTTGTGTTCGTCCAAGGCACGGTAAGATTTAATTACTGTTGATTAACTTACTGGGAGTCTGTTTTCAAGCATCAACTACTCTTCTGAAAAAAAAAAAACATTTTATATGGTTAGTTTTGAACTTTGCACCTGATAGACTTAGCTTAGGGTCCCAAATTCTGCAACAACACTGAACCATCAACTTGGACTTATGAGCTTTCCAAGGAGCCTTTAGTAAGGACAGTAATGTTAAGGGTGCCTAAAGGAACCTGCCAAAGTGTTGTTAAAGTTATGTTTACAAGTTTTATTTATTATGGCTTTTACTTTTAGCATTTTGTAGTGAAGGGGTAGGGATTTACTGATAAGTGGGCCATTCTTTTTCATAGAAAGGTCGGCTCAGCTCCCATATATAACATATATTTGAGGCTTCTTGCTGAGGACATTTCTCCCCATGGCATTAGCCATGGACTTTAGTCTGGACATCTTGTGACTTCCATTCTGTGCTGCCTCATAGGACTAGCAAGAGATGTTTAGAGGAGGAAGAAGGTTACTAAATAGACTTTTACAATAAGAGAAAAATGGTGTCCCCCTCCCCTTGACACATCAAGTGACACACATCAGAAAGAGGTCTGGTTAGGGGGAAGAGGTGTCATAGAAGACCTTTACATCTACAAATGCTAGTTGCCTGTCAAGCTGATCCAATGGCTTCAACACGGACCTTGAAACTAGTGCAGATCATGGGCTACATGCTTGATTACTAAAAGAAAAAAGAGGACTGCAAGCAGTATCGGCATAATGGAATTTGCAAAAATATCCTATATATTTCTTCTTGTAATGATGAATTATAATATGAGACCATGAAAATAATCTACTTTGAGTAGCTAAAACTCCAAAAAACATTTATCAGAGTATAAAAAATTACAACCTATCGGCCAGATGTCTCCCAATCCGTATCTTTCCTCCCCTTAGTTCCAGATAAGTGAAGGGTGCACTTACATGGCTGGTTGATACTTCAGAACATTTCCTGCATATTTTCTGTAAAGGAAATGTTACTTTTTCCTAACACTGCTCTGCATGATCTGCTCCTGGCTCTGCAGAAGGTGTTCAGCATGTTAACACATTCCCTTGTATTTTTCTGTGTCTCATTTACGTCTTACAAGCCATGCAATTACTGCGTCCTTTGCTCCCATTAATGGCTTACTCGTTGTTTTGTGATGGCATGCTGAATACTAAGCCTGCTTGTGAAAGAGCTGTAACATTTTTTCAATTAAAACTCTTATGAAAAATCTGTAACATTTTTTTTTTCAATTAAAATTCATTGCGTTTTAATGCCAGTACAGTAAAGCATGACAAACGGGAGATAAATATACGGTTATAAATTACTCTGAGCTATAGCAAAAATCCAGACAACCCCAAAATACAAATATGTATATAGGGAATGGTTTTACCTGATGAAATGATATTGCCTGTAACATATTAAGTGATAACACTTGCTTCCAGTACGGTGTCCATGGAGGAGCAGTGTTGTCACCATAGGCTGCCCTACTGATTTAGATTGCAAAAACCTTCACCTCTACCTACTTCCATTACTGGGTAGGTTACACTGGGTAGAGATACCAGATCATAGGATTGGAAAGCTCTTATATATATATATATATATATATATATATATATATACAGACACACATCTATTAGAGAAGGGAAAAAAGCCATTTTGTTTCCCAGTACAGAGAAGAATTGCTCCTAGTAAACTTGTTTGTGGTATAAAAAAAAGTCCCAAAAGTAAAAGAAGAATTATTCCAAAATTCGTAGACAGGTGTGGAAACCTTTGAATATTTGTGGTTGCACAGCCGGTTTGCTTTCACCTGTAAATGTGTCACTTTTTAGCGCCTTTAGAGAATGATTTATGGTCCGCACGGGCCGGAAGTGTTTTAGCGATGTTGGAATCAATATGTTTCTGGACACCTGTAACCTGCACACGGCTCATCACATCCAACCTCGGCTCCAGATAATGAGCCCCGAAGGGGAGAACAGCTGCATGTCGCTTGTGTTTTGTGTGTGCTGTCCTACTTGTGTCTTGGAGCTGAGGACAGGGATGCTGTTATTACACTTCTGTGGTTAGGAGAATAGCTCATTAAACTGATGAGATTTGTACAGCTGGAGGTCACGGTGGCTGGGATCCATGGCCAAATTACTACATTCAGTGAAAGAATCAGCTTTCATACAGATCTTATCCGTACAGTTTGTGAATAGCTACCGTCCAATTAAATAACATTAGTTTTTTTTATTTTATTTTTTTCGAAAGGATGACTACATCTAATGACTTTACAGTTTTACCTTTTTTTTGTAATACTCTGTAGCTCAAACTTTTTTTGCTGTTCATGAAATGAGGAAAAGAGTAAAAAAGAGAAGGGACATACATGTATTAAAAAACTAAATAATGAAAAGAAAAAATGTTTCAAATAAAAATGAAACAACTTGGCTACTGTTTAGGTTTTCTTGACTGGTATGAAGCAGTTGGCACATATCCTGCACTTGGTATGAATGACCTTCAGGTGTGCACTGCACCGTTCCATATCTTTTCCATGCCAAAAAGTATCTCAGCATTGGTACTTTGCAGAATATGTGCCATTAAAGGTATGTAAACCCTAACAATGTACTTTTATTTCCTCCCTTCTGATATGATTATTATTCCATTGAAAGGGACATTGATTTATTTTCTTGACTGTGGACACAGTGCCCAGGCAGGAGGAAACAAATATGGCACAGCAACCTAACCACCTCTCTGTACTTGGCCTTATTGCCAAACTAAACTTTAGAAACAAAAAAAAAATGCCAATTCTTTATTGCAGATGATGTCCCTTCTCTAAACTTATATGTTTTTTGCAATTTTTTTATTCTCAGCCAGCTATGTTGGTGTCGTACACAGAACTGAGCATGTACATTATGGAAAAGATTGGCCCTGTCCCAGTATTCTCTGCAGAAATGTGTATAGGCTGTGCAAGAAGAAGCTGTAGGCGGGTGGCCGCCCCTGAATTGTGACTTAATTTTTTAGTAACTATTCAAAAACAGCCAGGTGGTCAATAAAAATTGCCAGGTAGCGCTCCCAGCTAAAAAGGGCTGGGAAGAACATCATTTTGTTACATCTTTCTAAAGCCCACCCCCTTAGTATGTCCCATATTTCTATTGTCTTGTATTGTGCCCCAGCAGTCAAGTGCTCCCATGTTGCCAGTTAACTTTGCGGTAACCACCAAAAAACAGCCAGGTGATTACTGAAAACTGCCGGGTGGTGCGCCCAGCTAAAAGGGGCTAAGGGAAAACTTCTGTTCCTTCTGCAATAAATAACCCACCTGCTTGCATTTTTTTTTATTTTTAAATATAGTTACACTTTAATGTTTATATTAAATATCTAATCTAATAATAATGTTCACCCTAACGACATATAATATGATACATAAACATGCTAACACTTGCATAAACACATTTGTACGAGGTATCAGAATAGCACAATGTAACACTTTCCTCCTACTTTATCCCTAGGACCCCTCGGATTTACATGGACGCGGCATTACTGCACTTATGACAAAAGCAGCAAAACGTTTACTATGAGCGCATCAGAAACCAAATCAGGTGGAAAAGTGGTAAGCAATGGTTTCCTTAATTTCTGCAGATATTAGGGCTGCCTAATGAACCCAGAACAATGCAAATGATGTAATTTCCATAATCAAGGAGATGTTAGGCAATCAATGCAATGCAGACCTGTAATAGAGTATGGAGGCTGCCTGACCTGTTCTTCTAAATATAGTCAATAACCCAAAGCCAGTACATCAATCAGGAAAGACAGCGAAGCAAATAGCGATTTCAGAAAGCAAAAAATCAGCGTCAGTGTTTACTTTAACATAACATTTATTTAGGGGACTGCCTGACCTGTTCTTCTAAATATAGTCAATAACCCAAAGCCAGTACATCAATCAGGAAAGACAGCGAAGCAAATAGCGATTTCAGAAAGCAAAAAATCAGCGTCAGTGTTTACTTTAACATAACATTTATTTAGGGGAAGTTTTTGTTATTAAAGTTCTCCAAGACTGGAGAAAATGAACTATCATGGATGAACCTGTGTAATCCAGGAAACCTGGGAAGATTTCAGTCCAAAACCAAAAACATTTAATAACTAGTAGCAAATGTTTTTTTGAGAAATCCATTGCATGTTGGCTGGATCACCAAGGTTCTCCAATGATATGTCTATGTTCTCCAGTCTTGGAGAGCTTTAATAAATCAGGCCCATGACTTTCTCCAAGCCTTAGGTGCCTACTTGCAGTTATTTTTATTTTATTCACTTTTCAACCCAGAATATTTTTAGGCTGGGTGGTAATTGTGACCCAACTTTTCAGTAACCCCCAAAAACAACTAGGTGGTTACTGAAAAGTGCTGGGTGGTGCATCAGGCTAAAAGGGGCTAGGGAAAACACTGTTGTTTCTTTTTTTAATTGACTTGCAAAATGCCTCTGAACTTCCTGGGTGATTGCTAAATAGTAGCACAACCCTCTTCCTTCAAGCTTATCATAGTCCTCCCTCTGGTAATATCTTATTACTGCCTGTGCTGCCCAAGCTCCCCCAGCCCTCCTTTTTTTACATACATTTTATGTAGCTTCTGGGAGAGAGAGGAACCTTAATACTATAGGGGTGTCACTTGAAAAGCAGCTCTGAGTCAGATAATACATCCAAGATGGTGATGACAGGATTCTCAGAGTTTTTGGATGTCTACACAATGAAGGCTTTTACATTGACCCATGGGTCTGGATGAATGGGCATTCCTAAGCAAGTATATTTGCATGCAGAGCACCCTAGGCAAAGCCAACATGGTATGATTTGAAATAACTGAAATCAAAAGGTGCAGGCCAGGGACAAGAAGGATGGTGGGGGAAAGGCTTGATGATGCCGTATGTCCTATACAAAGAGAAGGCTGGCAATAACCTTTAAGGACCTGTTCACAATGTTCATATGAAACAAGAGTGATGCACCTTAGTGGTATATCCCCAGTGCCACACTAATGTAAAATAGACCTTTCATCTTCTTTTATTCTCATCAGCACATGCCGCTTACAAACTATAAACCCATTTGGGGCTCTTTGGTAAATAAAACAACAATATTCGCTTTATGAGGAAAACCTGAAGAAAAGACTATGTGTTTAATCCTCCGGTGATCTAATTAATTCATTGATTAATCATTTATTAAATTGAGCAGGTAGCTGAATAAAACAGACCTTGAATCAGGGACATAAACCACAGCCATATCTCTTCTACGCTATCTATAATTCCTATTAGCGTTTCTGTGCAGCAGTAAAGAATAACATTAAACAGACTAATTGTGTGTGTAGATTAGTCGCAAAGTGAGATAAAATGTAATACTGAGTCCATAAATCACATCCGCATAGGTTGTATATGGTACGTCCTATGAATAATAAAAATGGCAAAATGCATAATGCAAAAAAACATTGCCTTATTTACTATTTTATATGCAAGGTCAGCTGCTATAAACAAGCCGCTAAATGTGTCCAGTTTGTTACACACTTTACATGAGGGCACAGCTCCATCTACTGGTAGCCAACACAAATGCACAAAAGATAATTTAAAAAGCCAGTGAACAACCATAACCAACCTAAAAGTACAAAATACCTCAACCTGTACCCTAGGACAATATTGAAGTCAATTTAATTTTCATGTTTTTTTCAGATAAAAATAGGAACCTTGGTTTTTATATGAATCAATTTATATTTGAATACAGTTAGCATAAAAAGGAAAACATTCATTCACATATACTGTCTATATGACTAATGACTGGTATTGTTTTTTGTTTTTTTTTTTGCATTGAATCTAGTGCCAACACATGTTTTGGATAGAGTAGGGAATAGTTAGTAGCCTGGGCTTTATTATTCCTAGTAGGGAGAGTTATATTCAATTCCTGTCTTGGAGTCACAACAGAAAGGTAGAGAAAGTGTATCCAACGTGAAAGAGAAATCCTTCTTATTTGCCATTGAGTTTTAGGTTTCATTAACAACTTTAAAGCTTAAACTTTCCCATTACGTTCAGTCCCAAAGATTGTTACCAAGACAGGTAGGATGAATCCTTAAAGGGACTTAAAAAACATGTGATGTTCTACCTTGGGGTCCAGGTCAACCCAAACTTCTGTCATTCAGCCCCAAACAAATTAAACCAAACATCCTCAATGTTCAGTGATTGGATTCTTTGGCTAGGACAATATCCTTGTACGTTGTTGCTGTCATTGTCCACTGGCTGGATTGGCTGAGCCGTACTCTATACATGTCAATGACAGGTACTCAAATTCGGCCACAGAATCAACCCAAAAATTTGGCTCAATTTGGACAAACCAAACATGGGCAACATTGACCGACACACTAATTCTAACCTTCCCATATTATATGCAAAATTGTTGGCTATACCAAATTGACTTTTTACTCCACCAGAATGGACTGGTCTCCAGCACTCCAGAGATGTTCAAGCTGAAGATGTGCATAAGGCGGAAGACGGATTCTATAGACAAGAGGTTTTGCTTCGACATAGAAGTCATAGAGAGGTTTGTTCATATTTAAAATGCAGTGTTATCACTTAAATCACTCTATGCTCTAATAGAATTCTGATATCACCAGATACATCCACTTATTGATGTTACTGCCTTAACTCGAAAGAGGAAATCATCTGCTATGGGAATCCAGAGGCCAGCACTATTTTCTGTCTGTGATTTTTCCTGTTTTAGATTGAGCTTGATAGTCACGTGGCTCATGTAGGATTTTAGCAGGCAAGCCCTCATTGTGATTTGGGAGCTCATACTTTTTATTTAAAAAAAAAAGAAACGAAACTCAAAATCAAAAGTGTTATATTTTGCAGCTTACCTGTTCTTGGATTAGGTGGCTACAGCAGTTTACTATTTTTGGACTAAGTACATTTTTGGCAAGTACAGAAAATACCTGTAGATTTTATTAGATATGCTGGTCACTGTAAGCTGAACTGAAAGCTTAAAACAATGTTATCTTTCTTTTTGTAAACTTGTAATCTTATTCATTTTGTTTTGGATGAGAACAAAGGAAGACCTGTTTAATGTCCAGTGTATGACAACAATGGCTTTCTCCATAGGTACAGCGGAGAAGGAATAAATTCCAAAAAGAAAATGAATGCAGCCACCACATTTATGAACTGGGATGTTCCAATATATTTTATTTTTGTTTTGGGGTTTAGAATTCGTTTATTAGGTGAAGGTTTATACCCTCTTCATGATATCATGTTGGAGATAAATTGCCGAATAAAATGTTAACACTTGCTGTTTGTAATAAATTGTGCTAATTTTATCCTTCCCATTATTTAATATACTTAGTGTTTTGTTATGTGGTCAGTCCTCTGCCTATTACACTATAATTTATCCAGACCGTGGGCCAGTTTTATGAAAGCTCTCCAGGAAGGGAGAAGTTATACTATCATGGGTGAATCTGGGTGATCCAACAAAGGTGAAATTGATCATTTGCTATGTTTTCAATTCTAGAACAAATCTTTTCCAGATTAGCTGCATAACCCATGTTCTCCCATGATAGTCTTGGAGAGAGTTCATAAATCCTTCCTATTAACCTAATGTTCAGGACCTTGGTAATTAAAGTGTGATTCTCTGAAGTCTGGAAACAAAATTCTCAATATATTAATCAATAATGGGAAGGATTTGATTTGCACAATTTGCGGACTGATCTCCCCTCTGCACAACCCCCTGTTTTTGGAAGCTCTGTTGGCAGAGTTGGATGATGAATGCGTATAACTTTCTTCCTATTGAATCTCTGTCACATCTAATTTCGGAAATGCAGTTATGTATTTTGTATCTTTCCTCTTCCTAACCTTTATTTGTATTTCTCTAACAGACAGGGAATTATTACACTCCAGGCTTTGTCAGAGGCAAACAGAAAGCAATGGCTTGAAGCAATGGATGGAAAAGAGCCAGTAAGAACTTTTTCTTAAACCCTTCAGCTCAACCCTACCAAATAAACTTATTATTAGTACTTGAACACCAGTGTGCAATGTTCTAGCCTAAATATCAACAATTTCCACTAGGGGAGCTAGACACCAATATTTGATTTGGTAATAACCGTAGCAGTAGGGCCAACCAATGAACACATCTCATCTGGGAGCTATAAAGGTGGCATGCTATTAAAGTGTATACGTAGTGGGAGGGGAATACGATCATCCATTATTTTCTGCAAATTACAATGGGCACCTACAAAAATAAAAGGAAAATCTGCCCAGCAAGAACACAAAGAGCCAGAAAAACCTCTTCCAAATTTCCAAGAAAAATACACCCTTTAGCCTGATAGCTTATAATATAGCTATCATAAAGTCACACCATAGACACACATCTGATAGCTTTATAGAAGACACACCATAGACATGCCATTATGATTCACTTCCCACTATTTTTCTTTGCCAATCCACTCATATCCAATTACCTTAATAATTTAAATTATGAGAATGGTCACCTAAACTAATTGGAACTTTTTTAGTTAGAATTTACATGTATTTTACAGTGAGCACAGGTACAATATAGGTGAATATATCTAAAAAATATGTGTGTTTAAACCTATAGTTAATAAAGGAAAACCCAATAAAAGAGATATAGAGCCAGCTCCACTTTCTCTCTCACCTGCTGAGCCTATAGTAGAATGGAAGTGAGTCTTGTGACTCTCAGACCAGAATAACTAGTGGAGAGCATAAACGTGACTTGCTAACCTGTGATCGTAGTAATGGTTGTGCCCACACTGCAAAATTGTGGCTCATGTCTGGTATAGGTTGCCAGGAGGCACAAAATTAACTGCCACCCTGCCAAAGCCTTGGTATCACATGCTGGCACTGCATCAACGCTTACCACTATCTCTGTGCTATGATGCTGGCACACACCCCATAACTTGCCACCCCTGCACCAGCACATATTCATTCTTCTGCCACTGCATAAATGTGATCTTTGTACCCCACAACTGCACCAATGTGCCCTTATTATATTCCACTGCACCAATGTCTCCTTAATTTATTCCACTGCACCATTGTGCCCTCAATATATTCCACTGCACCGATGTGTAATTGTTTACTCTCAAACACTTTTTCTGCTCTTCGGCACCACCAGAAAGCTGACATGCCCTTCTTCACTCTTCAGCATAGTGCCAACATGCACGTCAGTCTCCTACAGTGTGCCAATGTGCATTTCTTTACTCCCCACCAGTGTGTCAATGTGCACATCTTTACTTTTAAGCAGTGCGCTAACGTGCATTCCACTCTCCACTATTGTCCCAACATGCATTTCTGTACTCTCTTCCAGTGTGTCAATGAGCACTTTTTCACTCTCCAATTATTGTGTCAACACACTCTTTATTCACCACTGCTGTACTAATGTGAACGCTTTCACTCTACACTGGTGGGCCAATGTGCATTTTTCACTTTCCACCAGTGTGCCAACATGCACTTCTTCCCTCTCCATTATAGTGCCAATGTACACTTTACTCTCCACCAGTGTGCCAACATACATTTCTTTACTCTCCACTAGTGCGCTAATGTGCATCTCTTCACTTTCGATCAATGGGCTGAAGTGCACTTCATTCTCCCCCATTGTCCCAATATTTCCTTACTCTCCACTAATGTGCCAATGTGCAGTTTTTTACTCTACACCAGTGTGTCAATGCACATTTTGTTACTTTCCACCAGTGTGCCAATATACATTTCCTTATCCTCCACCAATGTGCACTTCTACACTCTCCACCAGTGTGCCATTGCACTTCTTGCCTCTCTACCAGTGCCTGATGCACATTTTTATACTTTTTACCACTTTAACCTGCAGTTACTTCTGTATTCATCCCCTTCAGTGAGCAGGGACACCATGCATACAAATACACACCAGCAATTACAATACAATTATGTAAAACGTTCAGTAATTGATTTTTTTATTTTTTTTTTCCTTTTTTTGCTCCAAATTGTCTTCATGTCTGATTTCTTCCACTAGAAGGAATGTGTGTTTGTTTGTAATAAAACAACAATGTTTGTTATAAAAGACCATGCGAGCCCTTTCACAGACTGGGAAATATCTGAGAATATCTCTGAGGCTCCCCGCTGTATTCTGTTATGTAATCAGCGCACAAGACGCAGGGATGCTGTCCAGATAAATAGATCTCTGTTTATGTTCCACTAGGCAAAAGAAAAAGAATTGTTGTTAAAACAGAAAGTTCAAGATGCATCTATGGTGTAATGTCAGCTGCTGCTGTACCATTTATCTGAAATCATTTTTTTAACTTGCTCTTTTCCATGTTTATAATATCCTCTATGACAGTGTTTTTCGACCTTTTTTGAGCCACGGCACATTTTTTTACATCGAAAAAATCCTGCGGCACACCACAAATTAAAAATGTTACAAAATGACACTCTGAAGTTAATTTTCTTGTCTCTAAGAATAAACAAAGCAATTAGGCTACCTACTGCCACCCACTGACAAAAAAGAGTATTACATTACTCTGCCAGTCACTTTGGCACAGACACTCAACAATGGTAATTGGATAATTTCCCACGGTACACCTAAAGATCTCTCAGGGCACACTAGTGTGTCACGGCACAGTGGTTAAAATTCACTGCTCCATGATCATAACCCATTGAGTGTCCTCTAGCGGCTGAGTTTGTAATGACAAAAAGCAGTTAACCTCCCGACCGTTAAGCCCGACCTTGGTACGGGCTAAAAAAAAGTGCTATTTTGGTTAACCCCGAGATTTTCCCTACATTAAAATCCCACTTACCTGGTCCCGCTGTGCTCATCCAGCGTCGTGTTCGTGTTCCAGCGTCGTCCTCCGTCGATCGTCGTCCGTCGATCTCCCTCTCCAGCGTCGGGTGCCTTCTCCTATACCAGCGGGACCGGCAAGATGCCGGCCGGCGGAACACAAGATGCCGGCCGGCTTCTTACCTGGTCCCGCTGATCGCCCCGCGTCGTTCTCCGTCCAGCGCCGGGTGCCTTCTGAAACGAGAAGCCGTCCGGCGGAGAAAAAAAAGCCGCTCGGCTTCTCCCTGCGTGCGTGATGGCGTCGTTTTTTTTTTTTTTACATGATTGTGTGTTTCAAACATTTTTTATATTCATAATATCTACTAGACCCTTGTACGGACATATTTTCTTTTCATTTCATGAAAAACAGTGGATCACTTTTGGTACAGAAATCTAGACCTCAGTGTAACGCTCAGGTGGTTAAAACAAATCTTTACATCTGACTCTACCATGTAGAGTGCTGACTGCCTATATTCCCCAGTATTGGCATAGGGGTCAATGAGTGGAAGTGCAGTGTCCTGGAGATGTCATAAGCTGTAAATTACAAAAGCTCAATTGCTTTATCAGAATGAAAACTGGAGAAACAAGTGGCTGAAGATAGTTAAATAGGGGTATTATTTATTAAATTTATTAAAGCTCTCCAAGGCTGGAGAGGATACACTTTCATCAATGAAGTTGGGTAATCCAGCAATCCTGTAATGGATCTGGTCCAGAATTCAAGACATTTGCTAACAAATAGCAAATGACTTTGAAGACATCCATTCAAGGTTTGCTGGATCACTCAGCTTCATAGATGAAAGTGTATCCTCTCCAGCCTTGGAGAGCTTCAATTAATCAGGCCCAATGTGTCCAACTTAAACTGGACTGGAAGTATTGGGAATCTGTGTTCCAGAACATCAGAGAGCATAAAAACTTAATAGGGGTTTTGATCCTTTCATCACTATGTTTAAAATCAGGACAAAAGTTTCCACCAGAAGTGCATTTGAAAAGGTTACTACATCACCCCATAATAGAAAGCACCTGAACAAAGCTGATTACTAGGTATTATTTTTAATGAAAGCTGCAGAGGTAAAATATTTGATTGGTTAAAAAGAGTATGAGAGATTTTAGCAATAGAGTTTGTTTTTAAAATAAATTAGTTAAAAAGTCAAGTATTTAGCCTGCAGAGAGAACATCAGCCGTATGATGTCAGTGTTCAGTAGTACACAACAGTAGTAATAAAACAAATAAAAAAAGTTATTTTATTAGGATAAAAACTGGAATCACTCATATTTGTTAGCCATTGACTATGTGTCATGTTATAAAACTGCTGGTGAGGGAGTGGGGCTAGCTTTTTGCATATTAGAACACACTGATTTTAAAGCCTTCCAGGCACTGTAGAAGATAATGGTAGATATAATCAAACACCTATGGGCACCCACACAGTCCCACATTAGGTACAGGTACACAGTTGCAGTTTAGTTTTATTTAAACTTTATTGAACTCCTTTTATTATATTTTAACATTACCTTTCTTTGTTTCTTCTTTAGGGTGGCAGCTAGAGCGCAGCTTTTTGAAAGTGGGGGGTCACTGAAACAATCCACTCTTGGACGGTAAGGACTATTAGATTTGACAAGCTGAGATTATTTAATATTAGTCCTGTCTGGCATTACAGCAGGGAGGGTTTTGTACCATTGCAGATTTTCCTTGAAATTTTACTCTCATTTGATGTTGCATAGTTTAGGGATATATTCATATCTGTCCATTCTTGTGCAAAATACGTAGCAGCTCACAACAAGGTGCAGATTTGATGGTCCCCATCGGTCGGTGGCCATTACTGATTATACGTTAATTGTTTCTGTGCCTATACATTATGGCTATTTTTTTTGAATACGTTATTTTCAGTGAAGTTCTGGGCTAAGTATTTAAAAGGTTCAACTAAATTACTTCCTAAGGGTTCAGCACCAGACACATGTATAGGGTTTTACATGGGGTGACACCAGGTAAGTTTTCAGAAGCTTTGGAAGAGAGTCTGTGTAAATTCATGAAATAATAGAATTTACTGCTCCCCTGACCCTGGACATCTATGATTTAGATGTATTAAACTGCAACACTGAAGGTCCATCCACACCTATATATCCCAACACAAGTCCTTGCTTGTATACAACTTTGTTTTAAAAAGTTCTAGCCCACATCTGTGTGATATGCATAGGAAGGTGTGACTCCAGCCTCAATGTTACTGAATTAAAATAGTTAACAGGAAAATTACTTTGACTAGAAATACACATCGCAGAAAGTTTCTGACCGCAGGGGGTCAAAAAGGCATGGGAATTTTTCTGTATACGCCAGATATTCCATGAATTATTAATACTTGTTTATTCTCACAATTATTTATGTCCTCTGGGGGTTATTATAGTTGGCTACTAGAGTAGAATGTTATTTTCTATGAAAGAGGAGAGTAATTTTTTACCTTCTGGCATGGTAGTAGCTTACCAAAGCTCCGGATAGTCACTTTTTATTTAGTATTTTCCATGCCAATCTTATTATATATTATAATCTAAAAAGAATCATTGTGATAGATGTCAACATTTGAGTAGAAAAGCATAAAAGGGAAATCATGCATGTTTTTTATTTATTGAAAATTTTGAATAATTCTAGAAGCTTTATGGATTATTATACTGTAACAAATTGGAAGCTGACACCTTGGGGGTTATGTAGTTATTGCTTTTGTTTCCTGTGTTTGGAGTAAAAATCCCACCATAACATCTGCATAGAGGTATCTATGTTCTTCTCACGTCCGTGCGAGTTTTTTACTGGTGCTCATCTCTCCTTGGGTATCTAAGAATATATATCTATTCTATACTGGTTGGATATCCATGGAATGGATTTATTCTGGAATATGTTTGTAACCAAACTGACCCTGGAGTGGGTATGTGATCAAACTAGCAGTCAAGTGAGTATGTGATCAAACTGACTTTTGGGTGGTTAGGTATGTGACCTGGTTAACCCTGGACAGCATAGATGACAGAATGACCTTGGAGAGGGTATGTGCCTGGGCTGAAGCTGGAATGTGTATGTAATCTGGAAGTGGAGATCAAACTGACTCTTGGGTGGGTATGCATCCAGAATAAATCTGGAGATGATATGTAGCGAGGGCAGGTGACTAGTATGACCTTGAAGAGGGTATCTGACTAGGCTGACCTTGAATTGGGTATGTGATCAGGCTGGCAGTGGAGGCACTATGTGATCAAACTGACCCTTGAGTGGGTATATGACCAGAATGACCCTGAAATAGGTATGAGACCAGGCTGATCCTGGACAGAAGAGGTAAGCAGAATAACCCTGAAATATTTATGCGACCAGGCTGATCCTGGACAGAAGAGGTAACCAAAATGACCCTGAAATAGCTATGAGACTAGGCTAACCTTGGGGGGGGGGGGGGGGGGATGTGTGACCAAAATAGCACTATTTGAGATGCTTCAACATTGTCAATACTACTATACTATTCTAAAGGCTTGGGCCCCAACCCATTATACAAGGAGAAGGATCTATATTTTTGACTTGTGATTGTATTTTTCAAACCAGTGAATGCTTTATAATAATGGCATGATACCAGCAGCATGGTAGCATTCCTACAAACTCAATTTCTGGAGATCGAGGTCAGTGGTCAGCTTTATGAATGATTCACATTGTAGGCTTCTGATTCGTAATAGAGCAGACTATATTCTAGGAAAAGAAATATTGTCCGAAGGCTACTACTAATACTAAGATAAGTCAGGTTACATTTGCGATATTCCAAAAAAGAAAAGGACAATTTGCACTTGAATAAAATTCCTGGAAAATAGTCCAAAGGCGTGAATTATTAACAGTTTTTTTTCCTAACTCTTAACAAAGTCCCTAGGTTGAGTTGAATGTTTTATTCATTTACAATGTGCTTTTTTTTGTTTTGTTTTCCTAATTAATCATTCCAGGCAGCAGCTGCAGTTATTGGTACACAGCTACTTTATATGTCAATAGTTCCATGAATTCTAAAAATGTATTTTACTTGTACCGGGTACAGCCAGTGTTTTGTGATGCGTGCAGAACACAGGGTACCTGAACACTTTATCACTATATGTACACACCGCAAAAAGTAAGCACACAGAAGCCTGAGAAATGAAAACTGGGAGCAATAAAGGTCACATGTAATCAATTTTGATTTGAAATCTGGGTTGTTGCCATCAAAATAATCAGCTCCAATTCTGCTCATTTTCTTCTTTCATTGTTCCTGCTTTCAGTTTTTCAGCTATAATAATATAACTCTTGTCAAAATGTAGTTGCTATCTGGGTTTATGCTAGTAAATTCTCATTTGGTCCTGGTGTCCTTTGGGAAAACCCAAAAGTTGTCACAAAAATTTGATTAGAGGAGAAATCTTCCATTGGGGACAACTGTGTCTAAGTGGGGACTTTCCTATTTGAGATTTAGTCTTAATACCTGTTGTGCCAATATGAAAGTTTGTGAAGGTAAATCACCTTAACAGTGCACAGATGGCAGTAAAAATAGCATGATAAAGGATTTAATCATTCCTTAATTCCTTATTAAAAAAACAGGTTTTTAGTTTTAGATATACTTTAACTGTTACACATATTAGGATAATTTAATCCATGATAGTCTCCTTCTCTTTCTTGGCCAATGTCTTGGGTCTAGTCTCGTGTTCTTTCCTGTCCAGTACTTATCTAGCCACCCTCCAGAGAAGTCTTCCACTGCCTAAAGAGCAGTCTCTCCATGGTAGTCTCATATTCTGTACTTGCCAATCTCAAACACTCTCTGGGGTTTATTGTTCTCTCCATGTCAAGCTCACATTCCAGTACAATCTGCTATTCTCTCTTGGTATATCTCACACTCTTGCCAGGACATTCCACTCTACTCTCTCCTGTTCAGTTGCACAGGTCTCTTGCTCTCTTCTGGCTAATCTCACAATCCAGGGTAATCTCATGCTGTCTCCTTGCCTGCCCTACAATCCAAAGCAATCACCTATTCTCTCCTGGCCATTTCCCTGTCCTCTCCTGATCAACTTCTCTCCGACACCCCAAGGTAGTCTACTTGTCTCTTTTGACCAGCCCCATACTCTCTCCATGGTAGTGTTTTGACTGACTTTAGTCTGATCCACTCTCTAGAGTAGTTTCCCGCACTCCTGGCCAATCCCATACTCTCTCCAAGGTAGTCTTCTGCTCACCTAGGGTGTCCACCTGCCTTGTGGTCATTCTCACAATCTCCGAGGTAGTCTTCTGCTCATTCTCCTGGCCAATCCCATACTCTCAGGGTAATCTTGACAGACTTCCTATCTTAATATGCATGCCTGTTCCAGATGAGTAGCCTAGAACATACAGAAAGTCAGAGACAAACAGGTCACCAGCAATTTTGTAAGGTCAGCCACATAAGCTCAATATTTCTTAGTACAGATTTCCTAGAAATGGGGGGGGAGAAGACAAAGCAACACCATGAAAACTGCCACCACCCTCTGAATATTATTAATTGACAGAGAGAAACAGACAGTGACACAGGAGGAGGAGAGGGCTTGCACAGAAGCGCTTACAATCTAAGAGGTGGGGGTAGCAGCACAGACAATAAAGCTTTTTGGTACAGAATGGGTTTTGGGATCTTATGTACATTCCAAACCTTTTGCCAGGTTTCTGGTTTGTATCTACTGGTTTATATAGAGTTCATTTTTATGTGTATGGAGCACAGAAAGATAAGCTTCTAGTAGGCAGTTGCTAATATTTTTTAACCTGCAATTTTTTGGAAGATGGGATGTGTATTTCTTATGTTGTATAAAGAATTATGACCTTTGGTGCCTTAAAAGTCCAATAATTCTGGGAAATAAAAATTATAGAAATTTATATATAGCTTATTATAATATAGCTTACAAAGTTCTGTATGCTTAGAACAATATTTCAGAGTTTTGCTGAAGATAAACAGTACAGTATTTTACACTTTAAATATAAAATAATATTGTAGATAAATTTATTTTTAATTTTCACTTTGTAACTTTCTTTTCATTACTTTTTAAATGTCTCTTTCAAGGCAAGCAAAAGCAATGTATTCCTGTAAGGCAGAACACAGTCACGAGCTTTCCTTCCCCCAGGGGGCGATATTCACCAACGGTAAGTTTGTTCTCTTACACTTGGGCTCCCAGAATTTCTGTCTTCAAGTTTAAAACATAGTCTAGATGTATATTATTTTAACAGTTTCAAAAAAATTCTATCTTCAACTCTATAATTTCCGTTCTTCTTCCAGTCTGATTATAAGCCTCTTTATACATATTTCTGTAGTCCCTGTACTAATGTATTCTTCTTGAATCCGGTTGATTTTGTAACAATGTCTGTACCAGTTTTGTCTTTTTTTTGTAATGAAGATTAAACAAAATACACTTTCCTAATAAGTAATAATCAGTGTTCAACCAAGAATTATTTTAAAACCAGGTGGGAAGAAATTGTAGGCTGGTGGCAGCCCCTGTATTGTGACCCCCAAAAACAGCCGGGTGGTTACTGAAAGTGGCGAGTGTTTCGGCTAAATGGGGCTGGGGAGAACACTATAATAAATAGTTATAATTCTGTCTGATCCTAAATGACCTGTTCAAAATATAATAATGCCTCATAAATGTCTACATCTGGAAGAATAGATGGGGTGTGTATGTCACACTAATGTTCCTATTTGTTGACTTTAAAGAGAACCTGCCATGATTAGGCTTACTCAACTATTTAAATATTCATTGAAATTCTATATGAGATTTATGAAATACCCCTTAAAGTTTTACAGTTAATATCATGACCTAACAATGTGCACATTTAGGCTATTATGTGACTACATATTTATTTCCCTTTATTTGGGCCTAATATTTTTGTTTTTTACTGTTGGATTTACTAAGCATGTGATCCCTAAATCTCTAATCTAACGTTTTGAGTCGTGCCATGATGTTGCTATTTTTGTGCCACTCTAATGCTAAGTGTTGTCAGGAAAATTCTGATAGACTTTTGTGGCTCATTCACATTCTCAGGAGCAGTGAGATAGAATGAGAAAAATTATTAAATGTATTACAAATTTACAAAGCTCAGCTGCTGCAATACAACTGCACTAGAATAAAACACGGCCCTGACCACTTCTTGATTATGCACCTATTTAAATTGAAAATCTTTCTCATCTTCAGTGACAGATTTGTCCATTTTCCTAATTCTAGGCAAGCTAGATTGTGTCAAGGGGCGTATATGGGAGGGGGGCAATGATGTTATTGGAATGTCATTGGGGAAATATATCATGGTTGTGGGCAGCCCTATGTGTAGCACTTTTTTGTATTGTAATGATAATATTACAGCCACAATAGCAGTACAAATGCCACTCCTAAGGTCTATGGCACTCTCGGTCAATGCCTAGATGGCCTGGTGAGAAATCTTCGGTAATAAATCTGTTGTAGATCGAATGTCACATTTGGCCCAAGGATTCAGATGCTTGGGTTGCAAATGCCGAAAACCATTGTCCCAAAGGATTTGGTTAGAGCTTAGAGATTCTGCCATGTTGGATTTCTTTTTAATAAAAATCAGTTCTGTATTCTATATTATCTGTATCCATAAAGATATTGTAGTACCTAACTACAGCCAAAGTAATTTATTTATTCAAATAATAACTTCAATTTTCACAGTCTTACACATTAACAGATCTCATCAGACACAACCCTTCCCTTATATAATACAACGCTATTTAAAGACTCCTGTGCCAAATGGTTGGCTGCTACTTATCTTTTCCAATCTACAGCCTTGGATTGGAAAAGCAAAAATATAGTACAGGAGTACAGACATTAAACTAAGAGAGTTGATTTTAGGCTTTACCTTGATTTTCACAAAATAAATCCTAATAATGTTCACCTTTTCCATGTTATCCAGTTCATAGATCTGTGGAGCCAGGATGGCTGAAGGCGACCTATGAGGGCAAGACGGGATTAGTTCCAGAGAATTATGTCGTCTACCTCTGATGATATCAGTGGACAGATGTATTTTCATGGTATCTGTGGTGCCAAACAAGAAGTCATGGTTAAAGCGCTGAGCCAGATGAAGGAGGGTGTGCGCTTTTGTAGACCTTGGTGGTTGGAGGACAATTTGCAAGTATGGTTCACCAAAATTTGTTATAAAGACATTACTTTGTACATGGACACTGTACACATGGAGATATAAAAAGATTTTTCTACATATGTGTCTTAAAGCACCAGAACATTAAAAGACTCGGTACTTAGTTCATGGTGGAATTGCACTGATCCCATTATCCGGTACCTGACCCACCAGGATGTCCTTTGAATGACATGGATCGTGAGAGAAGATTGTTGACCTGAGTGCATATTCTTTGCATTAATAATTTACTTTTAATAACTATATTTTATCTTCACATTGTATGTACAAGTGGGTATTTAATGTAATTTAAGTTGCCAGCAATTCACTAAAGTTGCCCTCCATGACGGCTGTAGGTATTGATGTATAGGAGATTTTAATTCAATGCAAATGTATTTGTAAATGAGCCTATACACATGTTGCTCATGTTCTCTGCTATCTATAGACACCACCACATTTCACAGATTAGTTAAACCAATGACCATAACGTAGACATGACAATGTCTTATTGTACAGAAGGCATCTCCTGGTGTTATTGTGTGATTTATTAAATACCACTGTGCCCTAAATATGAAAAAAAGGACAGCTTCTGTGGTTTCCAGCTCAGTTCCACCTCCTTGCAGTTGGCCTATTACTCCAATGGGCAGTCTCGTTTTTCAATATATGAAGAACCGAAGAGGAGAAGGAGTAAAGCTGACCCTCAAAGAATATGCACACACGTTCCCATGGCTTCCTAAAATTGTATTATTTAATAAGGATTTAAGCATATGAACTGGCCAGAAATGTAGAGTAAATGTCCTTTGTGTCAAAGTGCTAAAAAAATAATACTGGTATGAAAACCCAACTTTTAAGCTAGGAAGACGTGTCTGTGCTCTCAGATTGGCATATTTGCCTGCCTATAAATGGCATTATAGACAATGGCCACACCTTGGAGAGCTGAGGTCTTTCTTTGTGTAAGTGTGGTCTAATTGCATCTTTTTTGTTTATCAGCCATGGTAGGCTAAAGAAATCTTACTGGTGACCGTGTGTCCCCCCTCTGATAAATTGTATGATGTTGTGACATTAACTTGTAAAACTTGTTAAGTATCTGATCAACCAATGCAAAATGGGCGTAAAAACAATTAGATTTCAAGTTTGCCAAACCAATACTGAGAGATGAACAAATTCCCAGAAAAGTGTTGGTTAAAATTTAGTAACTTTGTGTTGAGGTTCATTAAAAAGTTGGTTTATTGAAAAACATTTCTGCTCATGAACTTCCATGCCTGCTCTGTGGCTCTTCATTCTGGGTATAACGCCAACTATCGGAGGTGTAATTGGGGATTTGTACACTGGGAACATAAAATAATGCTAAGTCAAAAAATCTAGATAAGACATTCTTTATTTCCCTATCATATCCCGACCTGCATCATGCGCATCCCTCAAGGACATAACTCAGTGTTTTTTAATGTGTATAATGTGTCCCTGTCTTCTCTGTGTCTATGCAGCCTTCTGCCAATATTATTGAGCAGTCAGAGGCTCGCCCGCCGTTGTTGGCTACCTCCGGTGTTGCTTGCAGCAATTATTCAGTAGTTTCTAATCTTTAAAATTGCACTTTTCTTGAAGCCTGAATCCATCCAGATTATATCATTCTTTATTTTACTGAACGTGCTAACATTATTGTTGACAAAGGTTTTGAGGTGCTATTTTTCATACTTTTGGTTCTCCACCTTTTGGTGTTTTTGAATTTTTTGTATTAAAAAAATAACTATTGTTCCAGTAGTTTGCTTCTAG
>NC_092858.1:17007748-17009725 GCF_032062135.1 Pyxicephalus adspersus
TAAAGTGAACTTTTGTGAAAACATTTTTTTTCACTTGATTCTTTTACAAAATTAGCCCAGCAGGCCCATGCTGGCCCAGCTTCCACCTTCTCTCTAATGCTCACTTGTACATCCAGTGCTGCCTTGCACTGCGCATGCATGAGATTGAACACTTTTTTTTTTACATTATGAGAAAGCCTCTGAAGGTGCATGGACACAAGGAGCAGTGCAGAGCCTCTTAGGATATGCGATACAAATATCCCAGGAGGCTGCGGACTTCCCCTTCGGTCTTTACCGAAATGGCAGTAAAGAATGAAGGGGAGAGGTCCTCTCCACAAAAGTGTAAAAACAAAAAACGCACATTTTTCTATTACATAACAGAGAAAGTCACTCTTTAATATAATGGTAAAAATGTGGCGATGATTTAATAGCATCATGCATGTGATATCAGATGGGGACAAGACAGACAGTGCCCTCCTCTCATCACTGCCCATATTCTATATAAAAACACTGTCTGTGACGTTTATCCGCAGTGTGTAATGTAATCGGCAGCGCAGTGTGATAGCTATGTGAGTGTAAAAGCTGTTTGTCATATTCTGCAGCCTAACAACTCGCTGTGTTCAAACCTTCAGATCTCCTAAACCGTTGGTTGTATTAACTTGAGGGATAGGAAACTGAAACTGTAGGTGTAAGAGGGGGACACTTGTGGCTAAACCTTTTTAAAATGTAATTATTATGGCATTATGAGAACATAAATCTCTACCTAGCAGAATGTGCTGCCTGCTCTGTTACACATATCTGTCTGCATCTTACCTCAGACCCCAATTTCTCCAGAATTAAGAGGTGCAAGGAAACAAAAATATAGGTGGAAGTGGGAGACGTGTGGCTATCACCTTTCATCACCATGGCATCATTACAACATTAAAAAAAAAATGTCCATCATAATGCACTTCCTTGTTACACATGACTGTAACCTTCCAGTACCTCAACCTCAATAACATTTAGTGGGGAGAGTTCATTTTCTTATGATGCCATAGTGATGAAGTTTCAGGGGATGTTAGTCACAGATGTTCCCCACTTGTACCTATATTTTTGGTTTCTTACACCTCCCCATTCCCCAATTGAAGTTCAGAATGTTAGATAAGTGGACAGGAATGTGTAACAGGGCAGGGAGGCCTGATTTGATGGGCAGAGTGTTTTATGTTCTAATGATGCTGTAGTAATGAGATTGTAAGGAGAGAATGTGTCCGACACTTGCACCTATATTTTCAGTTTTGTACCCCCACCTCAGAGAAACTGGTGTCCAAAGAAGAGAAGCAGACAGTTTCATAGGTATAGATTTGTGACAGGTTGGTATATATTTAGAGGCCCCACCCCAATGCTCCTTGCTATGTTAGTGGCCCCCAGGGTCCCCAATTTGCACTTTCAATTTAGGACTCCTAGTTGCACTTTTCTCTGAAACAGCAACCCCAAAGTTCAATTTCCTAACGTTTTACATTTGTGACCCCCATATCTTGAAATTCTTTAAATCTGGGGGCCTGAAATTGTAATAACTACCGGTAGTATCTATGAGGGTCCCCTGTACACCCTGAAAATGACAGGTCATTGTGACATACCGTATTTTTCGGACCATAAGACTCACTGGACCATAAGACGCACCAGTTTTGTAGAGAAGGGAAATGAAGAAAAAAAAGATTCTGAAACAAATAGTGTCCTAAAATATTTTATGTGCATTAAAAACCAACATCACAGTCATAAACACATGTAATAAACCCTGTAAACAGCAGCATTTAGAACCATTATTAACAAAGTCAGCAAAAGGCAAAATTACTGTAAAACACAATAACGAGAGACTTCAGTAATAAAATAGAATAAACTTGAAGATTTACGGTAAAGGTTCTGCTCGTTTTATGAGAACCCCAAGAACTCCTCATTGCTAGAGTCAGAATCTAGAAAGCTCAGTTCCTCACAGTGCAGTGACGTCATCACGTGTCCCAC
>NC_092858.1:17010966-17084094 GCF_032062135.1 Pyxicephalus adspersus
TACAGGGGGGACGGGACAGCAGCTGGGAAGGATACATTTTGATACATTTGGACCATAAGACGCAGGGACTTTTTCCCCCGACTTCTGGGGGGAAAAAAGTGCGTCTTATGGTCCGAAAAATACGGTATATATTAGGAGATATGGAGGTTTGTATACAGAGCTATGAGGATGCAGAATGACATGCAGACTTTATACACACTGGATACATTTCACAGGCAGATTTTTTTTAAAATAGAAATCCGAGCTTGTGCTATGATAGGGCGGGGCTGCCTGTGTCTCCTTCACATGAAGGCTGAACTGTGTGCTCACCTCTCATCGGCAGCAGCAATCCTCTGAACGGATGACACAGAGCAGCCGCACTGAGATCCGTGCATCCGAGGATGAGAGCTGACGAGGAGAGCTAGGCGGGGTATTCAAATCAGCCGGGCGGAGCCCGCATTACCACCTCACATCATCATTTTCAACAGATGCAATACATAGACATAATTCCTGTATACCCATCATGTGACACAAAGCCTAGGCAATGCTCACATGGTGCCTGACTACCAGGGGCATTGTGTTTGTTTCAATCCATTAGAGACTGCATAGTGTAATATTTAGTGTCAGACAAACTTGTGATGTGAGAGGATGAACAACACACAGCCTGCATAGATAGATAGAAATTAGTCTTTTCAACCCTATAGTGTGTGTAGAGGGGTTTGTTTTTGTTAGTTATGGATGAAGTAGTAAATTTCCTCACTTTTTTCAATAATATTTAAGTTTGGCCCCTGACTCCTCTGTGTATTTGAGTTTGACACCCCTGTTCTAGATGATCTCGAACTCAATTGCCTAGTTCCTGATTTATTGGATATGGTGTTAAAGTGATAGATTGTTGCTCACCCACATAAATGTTAATGGCTTACTTTATAAGTGAGGTTTCAGAATGTCGGTTCTCAAATTAACTAAAATTCTTTTTAGTTGTATATTTGGTATGGTGCAAATAAAACTTGGGATTACATACACTTTACATACGCCAATTATTAACAGGGCAGGAACTGTTCCCTTCTCTCACATTGGAGAACTGACATTCCAGAGTTCCAGAATCAATATTACTGGTCCTCCATGACCACATGATCACTGTTATAATTTCTGATTTTTTTCCTTTCCATGTAAAATAAAAAAAAAAAAAAACAAGTGCAGGGCAAGTGCATATATAGTGTTAGTTTAGTGTTAATTTACAGTATGTAGTTTAAGAAAAATCTTTAAATACTAAAAAAAATTGCCCCCTCTTTTTTTTAACAGTTTATTTAAAGTATGAATAAAATATGTTAAACAATTTAAGTGCCAAAAAGTAATAAATATTGACCTAGTAAGGAGGTGGGTTTAACATTCTGGTGTGAAAGTTATTGTAGTTCTGCTTTAAATACTTATTTTTATTAAATGAAAGTTTATATACATACATATGAGTGAGCAGTACAACTTAATGGAAAATTCATTTGAACATGAAATTATAGTTTTCCAGTAATTATACAAATATTCATGCCATGTTATGCAAAGTTTTACCTAGCCAGGGACATCTGGTTGCAGCACTTTATGTTTATTTTTTTATAAGCAACAGAAAACAAATTAAATTGTCTGAAAATATCTAAGTTGCTTTGCTCTGATCTCGAAGAAATCACCTTACTTACCCCAACTGCAGATTAACAGTACTGAAACATCAAGTACAGGTAGTCGCCGGGTTACATAGGAGATAGGGACTGTAGGTTTGTTCTTAAGATGAATTTTTATGTACGTCAGAACAGGTACATTATTTTAATAAATGCAATTAGGACAGATGTTTGTCTCAACATAATATTAGGCAGTGTGGTGTCAGTTACTGTATGAAATCCTCACTGTGAGTTAGTCACAAACAAACAAAGAAAAAAAAACTTTATGGCGCCCAGACATTCATTAACTTCTGGAGAGCAACAACTGAAGAGTTTATCTTGATCATTAAAGAATTACAAGATGCTACAGATCAGCCCAGCTATTAAGATCACCCACAACCTCAGCTGTGTTTAGCAAACGATTTCTTCTGCAAAGTTATGCAAACCACCCCCCTCCCCCCCCTGCCCCTTCCAAGCCTCCGTCCTGCACACGAGGGAGCAGGGAAGCACTGATCGTATCTAGGAGTTGTCCGTATGACGGATGTCCTTAACCTAGGGACTACCTGTATAGTAGAAAAGATATAAAGGGATGATTTATTAAAAGACTTCAGACTGTTTACTTACCATGATGAATTACCCCCTTGAAACTAAACCCCATTTCACTTAGCTTAGTGAATGTGAATTAAAAAACTTTGCAAAGAATACCCCATCATGTGCAAGTAAATATTAAAAACAGGATTTTTTTGTAAATAATTAGGTGGTTAAGGTAGGCAGATTCATCTAAGCTTCATTAGTGGTTGACTTTTATTCTCTTTGCTCCTTTTATATGAATCAAACATTGTTCTGACTTGTTTCACAGCATAGATAATTTAGGGCCCACCAACAATAAAGTGCACCATATCTGCTGCTGTTCTGTGGACTTTTTTTCACAGTCTGAGAACTAACTTATTTCTTAATTTTTTTTCTCTTTTGTCTCAAGTCCCAGCCTGAAAACACCAGATGAGAGTCCCTTCACCTCAAATAGGAATAGAGCAGGGAGATCGCTCTCCTTTAGGGAGCAGATGCCCTACTTACCATGTTCATGATGCTAGACCTCCAGTCATATTGGACCTTTTGTTTCTGAAAACATCCTTTCTGTTGGCTATCATTTTAGCTGAGAGGGTCTCAGAAATTGCATCAATGGGGGCTCAGAACTCATTACTATGGAACTTACTAAGGAACTCATTGACTACCTTGGACAGGATAGTCATGGTGCCCATTCTGGGCATCAGCTCAAAAGTCTCAATGTCAAGTCAGAAATATGTGCTTGGTATATTAATTAGATGGTCAGCAGGCCACCAATCCTGAGATAACAAATTCCCTTTGAGAATACCTCATCTATATGTGATTTAGTATTAGTCCTTAGGGATTTATGAACAACCCATGGTGAACAACTGCAAAACAAGTAAAGAGAGGAGGACATAATCAGGTGCCACTTACTTGTTCTCCCCTCTCCCTTCTCTATAGGGTGGAACAGTGCTGTGTTTACAGCGCTCATTCCTTCATTTGTCACTCTTTTGTCACTAGAAATTACCACGAAAGATCATTTCTCGCAACAAAAATTGCAGCTGTGTATGCAGCGTCTGTAAAAATAAATGTAATCTCTGGATAAGGAAGGAATTCTTTACTGTAAGGTCTGTGAAAATGTGGAATAGGCTCCCTTATGAAGTAGTTTTAGCAAGTATTATAGATTGCTTTACTAGACATAATAGATGCTTTTCTAGAAGCACAGAATATAACTAGGTAATAAAGTTTAAAAGTAAAGAAAACAGAGACTGTTGATCCAGGGAACATTCAATTGCTCTACAGGATGAGGAATAATTTTTTTCCCTGTTGCAGTAAATTGAACCAGGGTTGTTTTGCCTTCCTCTGGATCTACAATGTACATATGGTTTTATCTGGGATATGCTGGTTTAAAGTGTGTTTCGCAGGCTCAGACCAGCGATGGGGGAGTGGGCAGGTACTGGCATTATGACATCATGGGCAGTTCGTAGTCTGTAAATTTGGTGGTCTGTAACATTCAAAATGTTTGGGACCACTGCCCTAAAGACCATAGAGCAGTGTTTCTCAACCAGGGTTCCTCCAGAGTTTGTTAAGGGTTCCTTAAGTAATAAGCATTCTGTGCCTTTCAGGTCATGGATATAGTATTCTTAGTAGGGATTACTTGAAGTCCTGAAAGTTGCTTCAAGGATTCATCCATGTTAAAAATTTAGAACAGTTAGTGTCTAAAGACCATAGACCCTGGTATGTTCAGCATGTTACATTAGAGCTTTATGAATAAATGATAATAGTATAATGACAGTTGGCATAACAGTAGGTGGAGTTTGGAGTGGGTCTTCTAATGTAGTACCTCTATAGTCCAACATTTAAACCTGGGCAGGGTCAGCTCTGCACCTAAAGGGTTTAATAATATGATGCCTCATGCCACTTATATAGCCCTCAGGGTGGTAGGTTGGGGACTGCTGATCATTTGCCTGAAGAAGAGCAGCTACAGTGACCTGTTACTATAAGTGTCTTTGGCCCTGGCTGATCATGTGACCATAACTTCAGGTTAAAGACTGGGAAAAAATAGGTTGGAGCCTGAGGTATTGTATGAGCTGATTAAAAAAGAAAGCTGTCTCTTTAAAAAATATTCTGTGGGTTTGTGTGCAGTGATACAGAATGGTCTATTTTTTTGGTAATTGAGTTTCTCAAGGTTTTTGGAAATGAATTCTGTCCTTGCAAAAAAGCATTATTTCATATGTGCAAAATTACAGAAATGATTGAAAATGTATCCATGTAACCTAGTTAGTAAAATAATGTATAATGTGATTTTCCATTGCTGGCTGGTAATTGCCTGTTCCCTGACATTTTGTTTGTACTGTGCCCGGACCAACCTCTGCCTGTGACCCCAACTCTGCTTGTGCCCATTCCCATGTACCTGGTTTGGTGGACTGATCGCTAGGTTTGACTTCGGCTTGTTTTCTGGATTGACTGGTAATTCTCGTACTGTTATCTGTGGGCTCCTGGTCTGCTGGCAGCCCATCTCCAAACACCATCCTCTGCCCCTGGGGTCCTGGGGGCAACCGAGTGCTGGGAGATGCAACCAGTCTGCCGAGACTGAGCAGGGGCTGCTATAGGTGATGAGTGCGGCGTTAGATTGGGGGACTGATGTCTGGTGAATACTTTACAAAATCATTGTATCTCCCTGGAGTGCTGTTTGGCTATCTTTTGTTGGGCTGGCCTTTTCATTCATTAGAACTCAGTCCTTTCCACATCACATTTGAGCATTACCCCAGATTCCTGTTTTTACAGATTGTATGTACAGCTCCCTGCCAGCTCATCCAACCAGCCATCATCTGTCTGCATTGTAGACTGTTCGCAGATAACTTCAACAGATCTTTTTACCAGACCTTTCATTTCCACCAAAATATTTCCATTAGTTTCTATATGCATTGAACTTATTACTCATGTTTTTTACACATAAAACCATCCTTGTTCAAACATCCAAAAGCCTTGATACTGCAGCTCCATTGGTGGCGATCCAGGATTTTTCTACAGATTGGATCACTACTACACTTTGTTCTACAGAACAAATGAAGTTTGGTAATCTTGGGCGTAGTCAAATGCTTTTGTGATGGTTACATGGTCGCTGGTGGTGACATTTTAAAGGAGGGCAGATTGTTAGTCTGGAGGATTGGCCTGTTTGGACCAGTAGATGTGTTGGTGACTATTGGTATACATTACAATACACAGGTTCTGGTAAGTGTACACTCTATATTTGTCTGATAGGAGCAATCGTTTAGTGGATTAGCTCATTTGAACTAATAGGTGTGAGTGCAACCATTGGTATAGATTATGGTTCATCCATTCCTAGGTGACTTTGGGAGCATTCATTTGGAGGATTGGCCCATTTGGACCAGTAGATGCATGTGCAACCCATGGTATACATTAAAGTCCACAGGTTCTATTGTGTGTACAGTAGATTTAATGTATATAGGATTTACTACTTGTGATGTAATGAGTTTTCTGTGAATTCCATATTTAATAATTTAAAAATATATAAAAAGGCATTTTATGCCAGGCTTGGCTTAAGTTCCTGTGGGCACATACATGTAGGAGCTGTTTGTTGGCCTAGTACTTAGCACCACATATTTAGCTTTATCATTTGGACAACATTGCCGTCTAGAAATAACCATACTATGTAAACTTTTTTGGCCCCTCCCACATTTTTTAAAATTTCATCCAATGGTGGTCATATAATACCAATTGGAGTTGATTCATATTGAATTTTGATTCGTATTGGGGCTATTCTGACTTGGATTGGAATTTGAGCAATCTGAGTTCTGATACAACAATTCAATACCTGTCATTGGCATATATAGTGGGGCTCAGTCAATCTGGCAGCTGGGAATTTAAGTATAATGGGCCACCCGACAATGACAGCTGAGCTATACTATACTAAAATACAAATTCTGAATTCATTTGGATTTCTCTACTGATCTGGCCAGATTCTAATTTTGTGTCCTGAACACCTCTAGTTCCATAATTGCAAAACCTAAGTCAAAGGGTCTGGGCCAATCAGTTAAGGGGCAAGGTTGGGTTTAGGATATGAAGCATGGGAGTCGGGTGCAAGTAGAGGGTCTGAATTAGCCTTAAAGGGAGAAAAGTGCAAGTAAAGTGTCAGGCTTCACTTGCACCTGGCTCTCTTGCAGGCTAACCAGACCCTTCACTTGTGCCCGGCTCTCTTTATGGCTAGACAAGACACTTTACTTACACCTGGCTCCCTTACTCGCCAGCCCATATTCAGCACTTGTACCTGGATCCTTGTGGGATGGACAGGGGCAAATGGAAGGACTGAGCTAAACCAGCAAGGTGCTGCAAAGGCGGGCTGGGCTAGCTAGCAAGGAAAACAGACACATGAAGAGGGTATGTGTAGCGAGCAAGGGAGCCATTTAGAGCATTTAGGGATAAACCTGTGTACTGAATAGGACCGCACGTAGAGATGAGGGCACTAGTCTATCAGATTTTGCCTAGAATCCCTGCAGCCTAATCATAACCCCAAACCCCCCTCTCCTTGGTGCTGCCTAACCAAACCTCCCATCCCTGCCTAGCTCCAAACCCCCCACCAGCCCATTGCCCAACCTTAACTTCTCTTCCCAGTGCCTAACATTACACCCTGCCTTGTGCCTAACCTAATCTAACCCTTCAAGTTTCTTACCTTTCAGTTAGAAAAAAATGATCACTCTTAGGGGTGTAACAGTGGTATTGATGATTATATTGATATATTATATTCATTATATTATATTGATATCATATTGATTTTATCATTTATCACTTCTGATCACTAACTGGCGACCACTAGGGGCTTAGGAATGATAACAAGGGGTAATTGCTTGGATTTTTCATATGTTTGTAAGTGGCTGCAAAGGTCTAACAAATTGTGTTTTTTTTAAATTAAATATTACTGCAAATCTACACCTGGGTACATCAGAGCTGACGGCAACAAATAGTTGATGATCTGCACTGTCAAACTTTCTGTGACCCTGCAGAGTGTCAGTTATGCTCAGGGGTTCCCCAAAGAAAAACAATGATACATAGGACTGACTTAGGACTGGGCCCAGGGAAAAAGCAGCACAAACTTGCCTGGTAGCTGTCGGGCCCCCATTTTTACAGGGCCCACTAAAGCAGTCCCTACTGTCCTCCACTGATGGCAGTCCTGAGAACAAATACAAACTTAAGCAACACTAACAGCTAAGTAATCCAAAAATCCTACACTTTAATAAAAGCAGTTAGTTGGGAACCGGCTTTGCCGTATGCTTTCACTGTTTTGTAAAGGAAACCTTGGAGGCAATGACATGGACAGAGTACACAAACATGTGATTGCAAATATTATGAGACAATATTACAAAGAACATGTGATTAAACACAGCACACACATTCCCATGGGCTTACTTATGTGTTTATTGGTTTATTGTTACTTATTGTACACATCACATGACAGACTGCTGGGTAATAAAAGACCCTGCCATCTACAATTGGAATTCTTTATATCATTCCTGCCTATCATTGAAGACGTGACTACAGCAGAAGTGTGAGCCATTTGTACCCTAGCAAGTGGTGAGAACACTAAGAACATTGAAGTATCAATATTTCAATACTGATAATTAATAATATTTGATTACCCTTTAATATTAAGGTAATACCACTGGATATCTTTTTTTACTACTAATACAACAATTTTAAATATTATACCTAATATACTTAATATATACTATTATACTTATTATATACTTAACAAACCAAAGAGGAACAAATAAGAGAAGTTTAAAGTTGAGGGTATACATATCCTTTAAGTATTACAGCAACATGTGCAGTGAAGTATTGGGTCACTGGCTGTCTAATCTGCTTTGGATAGATTATATTTTAACAAACAAGAAAAAAAACAGCAGTACATATTTAAACTATTAATTGCAAAAAGAGTGTCTGAGGTATGGACATGTTTGCCCTACTACATAAGGGTTTGGAGAAAAGATTCACCTTAAGCTAAAGATGAGCTCCCCTTTATTTAAATAGTGTCTAATCCCTTTGAACTAATCAATGTTGCCTGCTTTTTCATTTAGGAAACCCAAAATGGCCAGCCTACCATTCAAAGATAGCAATTCTGCTGAATATGACCATAAAGCAGTTATGGACACAATATATGATCCTAAGAACAAGGAACTTTTTGAAGCCATGGTGGTACGTCAAGCTAAAATACTGCAAAAGACATTGTCCTCCGGTATGTTCAAAATGATTTTATTCATTTCATGAGCAACTTGTATATTCTTTAGTTCCAGATTGTGGAGTGCTCAAAAGAACCATAAAATGAATATGGTGGTAGCTGGCTCAATCACTTTTTACCAATAAACCCCACATACACAGAGCTAGATAAAACCCCTTAGATCATAATGCCCAGGGTAAAAAGAAAAAGTTTTGTTTAAATCACTGGCCAATAGAATTATGCTGTGGCTGGTTCTTGATAATGCATGTGCAGCATGAAACCTCTCCATGAAAAGTTCACTAATTCTTTTCATAAAACATATTTTGCATTCCTTCAAAATAAAAGTCACAATCATTGTAAATGTAAAAGTCATGTGTGAACCAAAAACTTCTTTATACTTTACCAATACAGTGTGTTTTAATAAATGCCCACAGATTGTTTTTTGTGTTGCAAAGTGTTGCAGTCAGTAACACATTCTTTTGGTGAGTGCATTCCTATGATACATTTGGGGTACCATTAAAAAGGAATAGCAACCCAGCACGCCAACACATGTTCTGTGTGTTAAAATGCTTTGCTGGAACCCTAATAACCCTTAAATGATCCCCTATAATATATTTACTGGATTACATTTTCAGCTTGCTGATTTATTGTATTCTCTAACATTTTTTCAGTTCAGGTCTTCTGAAGAGAGGCAAGATGATTACCTTAAACAATGGCCAAAACTTTGCTAATTTGTTTACATTCACTGATCACTTCAAGGAGATCATTATATTGGATTCATATTCCTTAATCATATTATTAGCAAAAAGATAAGATCTGAGCATGTAGGCCCCTAAAGGATGTCCCTGTGTTAGTAACTGGGGATAAAGAAAAGGTGGATTTACTAAACACTTTTTTTTTTAAGTCTGTGTACACAATGGAAAATGGCAGAGCGCAAGTCCAAATTCATAAAAACAATGTCACTGCCCTAAACAGTTCACAATGGCTAAAAATTCATATGATTGAGAAACAGTTGGGTAAAATTAAGGTTGACAAAGCACCAGGACCGGATGGAATACATCCATGTGTCCTCAAAGAGCTGAGCTCAGTTATTTCAAAGCCATTATTTCTAATTTTAAAGGCTGAAGAATTTAACACCGTACCCCACAGACGGCTAATATGCAAGTTAGGGGCAATAGGTTTAGAAAAGTCAATCTGTAAATGGATAGAGAACTGGCTTAAGGACCGCATCCAGAGAGTAGTGATTAATGATTCATACTCGGAATGGTCTAAGGGTATTAGTGGTGTACCCCAGGGTTCAGTGTTGGGACCTAACTGTTTAACATATTTATAAATTATATAAAATTTGGGATTAAAAGTACCATTTCTGTGTTTGCAGATGACACCAAACTATGTAATGGAATTAAGTCCATACAGGATGTCTATAATCTACAAGCAGACTTGGATTCACTGTTTGATTGGGCAGCCAAGTGGCAAATGACATTTATTATATTTAAAAATAAAGGTATGCTCTTGGGAGCTAAGAACATGCACACTTCATACTGTCTAGGGGGAATACATTTTGGGAGAGTCAGAAATGGAAAAGGATCAGGGGGTTTCGGTGGATCAGTCTTAGTAACAGCATGCAATGCCAAGCAGCAATATCTAACGCTAGCAAAGTATTTTCTTGTATTAAAAGAGGAATAGACTGCAGAGATGGAGACATAATCCTGCCCCTGTACAAAGCATTGGTTGGACCACATCTGGAATATGCAGTACAGTTTTGAGCACCAGTTCACAAAAAGGACATCGTGGAATTGGAGAGAGTGCAGAGAAGGGTAACAAAACTAATAAAAGGAATGGAGGAGCTCAGCTATGAGGAGAGATTAGCTGAACTGAATCTATTTTCTCCCTTGAGTAGAGACGTATAAGAGGGGATATGATCACCCTGTATAAATATATATATGGTCCATTGAGAGAACTCTCTTCTCCATTATTCACTTTGAGATCATTACAAAGAACAAGATGGCACTCTTTGCGTCTGGAGGAAAAGAAGTTTAAGCTCCGGATAAAGAAGGGATTCTTCACTGTAAGGTCTGTGAAAATGTGGAATCGGCTCCACCAGGAAGTAGTTTCAGCAACTACTATAGATTGCTTTAAGAAAAAGCTGGATGTTTTTTCTAGAAGCACAGAGTATAAATGGGTATTAGGGATTTAAAGTAAAGATAACAGTGACTGTTGATCCAAGAAATCACCGATTGCCTCATGGAATCAGGAAGGATTTTTTTCCCGTTGAAGCAAATTGTACCCGGGTATTTTTTTGTCTTCCTCTGGATCAACTATGTCTTATACGGTTTTATATCTGGGATATGTATATTTCCCTAGTGGTTGAACTTGATGGGCTTATGTCTTTTTTCAGCTTAACCTGATATGTAACTATATGTCTTAAATAAATATAAATATATATATTTATTTATCTTAAATAAGGGTTGTCAATGACAGACAGATACTGAAAGTGACACAGGAGTAGAGGACTTGCATGATGCCCTTCTGTTCAAGATCCTCCCCTTTAGTCATGTAATTAGTTTAGTAAAATCTATTGCTAAAATACACTGTATAAGTCATTGCAGGGTCTAATTGGTTATCATCTGCAGTGCCAAGTGCCAGATTCAAACCCCAGCCAGGGCACTATCTGCAAGGAGTTTGCATGTTTTCTTCTGTTTGCGTGGGTTTTCTTGGGACAGTCCGGTTGTCATCACACTTTCAAAAGCATAAAATTAGGGTAACTAAATTCACCAAAAACTGTCCTTGGAATACATGGGAAATAAGCAGCAAAACCAATGGGCAACACAGGCTGCTGCTGAGCACAATATAAATACATGAGTATAAAGAATACAACTAATAAAAAATAAAATTTAGATCACCTAACAAAACAAATTAGAGATGGTTTTATGTTTCTTGAATGCTTCAGATTCTAACTAGTTTCATCCACTGCACCTTATCTCTTTACCTCTACAGTTCTCTTGTTCAACTATTCCTATATTTGTCCTGTGATTGTGCATTTATCCATTTTGCTTCTAACAAAAAGAAAAGCAGTTGATGTTCTGTTCAATCACGCTTACTGCCTTTAAAATGCTTAATAAAGATTTATTATAAATCATCTTAAGTATGTATATGCAAAGTGTATTTCACATGACACAATGGTTATAAAATTAAACTACTTTAAAATACATCATTATTCTACTAAAATCATGTTTGTTGGTTTACAAATAGGATGGCAGCCTGGCTCCAACTGTACATCTTATTTTTTTTCTTATTTTCATATATGTGAAAGTGGTCTAAATAAATTATACGATTGCAAAAATAAAAAAGAGCTTTGACATCCTGGATACCTGGAAGTGACCCAAATGACAACCAGAATTAAGGAAGTTACAGAATCATGAGGAACAGGGACGTACATATCACAGTGCAGTGTATGCATCTGCACAAGGGCCCCCGGACAGTCCTCAGCTAGCAGGGGCCCCTGAAGTCACTTGGATGGACCTTGCCTGCAAGCTCCGGAACAATACCATCAGCACTCGCAGCCCTTCCAACAAAAAACATTCAACAACTACTAACACCAACCTCACAGAGAGTCCCATACCATGGATGAGACTCTCATGCCCACTGCAAATTTACCTAAAACACATGCCCTCGAGGACCTCACCGCCAACAACCTGACAACCGCCGTGCTCTAAATCCTTTAAACAGGGAGGGTGGGAAACTTTCTTTACTCTCTCTGTCTCCTCTTCTGTCTCCCCACCTTTTCACTCCTCTTCCCCCTCCCCCCAATAGGTCACCACGGCACACTACTAACGACCGCCCCTCCAATCCTCCCCGCACCTAACCCTTGCACTGCCTTCTCCCAATCCCCTCCCAGTCATGCAGGCCTTCCACTCTCCCTCACTACTTTCCTGCGCTCCAGGCCTCTCTTTATAAAATGTGCATAAATTCAGGAATATAGTTGGTAGAGTGAAATGTAGTATTCCTGGTCAGTGCTGGTGATCAGCCTAATTTGCTTCCAGTATCACCTATACTATGGCAACCCAAATCTATCTCTCCACTCCTTAACTGACTACATTTAGGCAGATTTATCATTAAACACAGAATTTTAGGTTACAGGATTGCATGCTCCCTGAAATTGCTAAAAAAGAGTGATTTTTAATTAATTTCTTTCAATGCATAATCAATTTCCCCAATGCATTCCCAGCCACTTCTGGATTCTTGATGATTGGGTGCCACATCACCGGGCAAGGAGTTGTGTTCAACAAAAGTAAATGACATAGTACTAGATCTGCTGCAAAGGCAGAATGAGATCAGCAATGTATTATTACATTAATAGAATGGACAACCCCATTACTATGCTAGAACATCCTCCATATTCACCAGATTTGGCATCTTGTATTTTTTTTCTTTTTCCTAAAATAAAATTGGTGCCTAAAGGAACACGCTTTGAGTAATTGTATTGCAATATTTTATAGGATTTTTTGACATAATAACAAATTACAAACAGTTGGAAAATAACAGAGAATAGCGTACTTTGTTGAACATTGGAATATCTAATAGATCACAATCTTCGGTATTGAATAAAAACATATACTCTATAAATAAATAAAAAAAAAAAACAACACACAGAAAGAGAACAGAACAAAATACCATACAATAAGGAAATACAAGATATCAATTTATTATCTGAGTGAGTTAGCAGTAAGATGTCCAACAATTATGCAACATTACAACTGAAATGAACAAATGAGGACTGGATGTCTCATAAATGCGTATATGTGGAAAATCAAGACGCTTTGAGTAATTGGATGACACAAAACTGATTCTCTCCATTCGCAATTAAACAAGACTACATCAGTGTTTAATTGCGAAAGGAGAGAATATTGAAGAGACAAGCATTAGAATTGTCATATAAACAAATAAAAGTCAGTTAGCATATCAGTCTCATTAAAACTCCTCTTGGTACAGAAATCTTTGTGGAGGATCTAAGGTGCTGCTGGAACTAAAGGGAAAGTAACAAAGAGTTATTCTGTTTGCTGTAATGTTTGATAGTCCATGGATGACTCTTACTTTCTGACCATTGTTGGATCCTTGCATTGGCCTTCTTTGGACTTTCTGCCAATTGTGAGTGGATCATTAGGACATGGGGCAGATTACCAATATTTAATCCCAATCAATTTATGAAGTAGACTAGTTCCACGAAACGTGTTAGGCAAAATTGAAATAGAATTGTATTGTGTTATAAATAAAAAATTGTACTTTAGAACTGTATGTGAACATTTGCCTTAAAAGTTTCTATTTGTATTTGTTTTTGATAATTTTTGTTTTACTCATTATTTAATAGACAGACCTTGTATCTAATCTTGATTTCTGCATTATTCTTCTCTGTGACCTACCTGTGAACTGAATGCTTGTGCTTCCAACTCTGTTGCATGACTTAACCTCTCTTATTTCTCTAATGCTGCCCCTTTATTTAGACCACACATTCATTTAGTTACACAAGGTATACAGTTGAAAACTCCGACTCTTTAGAGCTCTGCAGTTCTGTTTCCCCCTACATAACTGCACTTATTTCCAGGAAACCATCCTAAACATAACCTGAAAGATAGACTTTTGTCAGTGAAGCTGGGTGATCCAGCAAACCTGGAATGGATCTGGTCCAGGAATAAAAAAATTGCTAACAAATAGCAAATGACTTTTAATAAATCTATTCCAGGTTTGTGGGATCACCCAGCTTCACTGACGATAGTGTATCCTCTCCAGCCTTGGAGAGCATTAATAAATTAGGGCCCAGTCTCTCTAATCAGCCCTTCTACTTTTCACAGTGCAGCACAGAGCTGGTTTCCTGCTTCCCCCGCAGTTTCCAGGACTGCATGAATCCCACGTGACTGAGCAGAAGTTACACCATCCCAGCCAAAAATCCAAACCAGGAAGAAAAGAAGGAAGAAAATGGTGCAATGAAATAAGAACATAACAGAGTTTAGTTCCACTTTAACTGTAAGCCCTGATTGCCACTCAATGAAAGCCATGGAGAGATGTTTCTTTTTCAAATATTATTGTGAACATGACTTTTACATTTCTATAAATATGGTAACAAAATACATTTCTATTATTTGCCATTCATAAATATCTGCAAAAGGTAAGGATTTTCAGTTCTGTATAACACCATTCCAAATGAAGACAGCTTGAGGTGCTGTTCAGAATTGCACACAGGTCTGTTTTCTTTGCAAGAACTAATGAACCCTGATGTTTGCACAAAATTTGTTCAGATACAGTGTGGGCAACTTGTGCCTGATATGTACCTTAAAATTGGGCTCACACTTGTTTACATTGCATTATTGTTGGACTCAAATCGGATTTGACAAAATAAACACAGAATATTTACCAATTCTAGAACAAATTAAATAGAAGCAAGGAATCCAACACATCTAAGTAATGTAAATAGCTTACACTTTATTATAAGAAGTCAGCTGGGGATACATATGACCTATTTCACTGCCATGTAAAGGAACCATTAGAGGTGATGACACCAGCAGCGTACACATCATGAGATGGCTAATATTAGGACAGACATTATAACATATTACGTGTCAAAAACATGTGAATATAGTAAATGTTGCTGTTTAAACACGGTGCACAGATTCCCACAGACTCTTGTGTTTTTTGTACACATCATATGACTGACTGCTGGGAAATAAAAGACATTGCCATTGGAGTTCTTCATATCATTCCCAACTATCATTGAAGAAGTGACCACAGAAGACGTGTGAGGCACTGTGCACTGGTAAGTAGTGGAAACACTGAGAGAATTGAAATAGCAAGTCAATAATATTAACAGGTTATTTGTCAACAATTTCTAATAGTAACAGTCCGGGGGTAATTCACTTCAGCAGCACAGGAGCGTATCGGGCATTGTTGACCCACATCATTTAAAAAAAAAAAGCAGTTGATGTGTTAAAGTCTCAGTTTACTCCAACATGTAATATTGTTGGAATGAAAGACGGTTCTGAATACCTAGCAAGGATTTTTTTTGCCTTCCTCTGGATCTACTATGTCTATAGGGTTTATATCTGGGATATATTTATTACCCTAGTGGTTGAACTTGGATGGACTTATGTCTTTTTCAACCTGACTTACTATGGAACTATGGAACTGACAACATTCATTGAAGAATCAACTCCTGCTTTTTAGTTAAACAGACCACAGTGCAAGCAAATAGGAGAAATTTTTGTTAAGGGTAAAAATACACTACATGCCAAAGAAATATTATGTGCCTTTGGGTTAAAATGAGGACCCCTTGATTTATTTTGTGTCTACTCCCTTTTAACTATTAAGTGTTATCTGCTTCATCTATTAGGAAATCTGAAATGGATTACCCATCATGCAAAGACTACCACGATGATGAATATGACCCTATGGCAATTATGTACACATATAATGATCCTGAAAACAAGGAGTTTGTTGAAGCTTTGGTGATACGTCCAACTCAAATGCTGAGAAAGGCATTTTCCACCGGTATGTTAAGAATAATTTTATCAGCACCTTACATAGTCTTTAGATCTCCTTGTGGGGCAGATGGTGCGATGTTCCAAACAAAATGTTTGCAGTTGGCTAAATCCATGAGGGCTAGCAATAGAATCAACATGCACCAAGCTACAAAAGAAAACCTTACTGTCCTAGGAACATAGGAAAGGTATGTACAGAATTCTATCCAGTCTTAGAAATTATTCAAAAGGTCCAAGCACTGACAAATAGAACCTTGTGCCCTGATTCCTTATTAAGCATCTGTAGTACAAGGTAGTAATAAAGTAAAGGTAGTAATAAGGTTTTTTACAGCCCTTTTAAGATTTAAGAGAAAAAAATCACGTTCCATTCACTTATTGTTCAGTTAATCCCAACACAACCCTAATATCCTTTGAAGAGAACTGCATGCTCTGTTCAGATTGTCTTTCTTCGTAGCCACCCTATTGTATATATATATATATATATTTAAAATATATAAAACTCATTTAACTATGTGCATGTTGCTTATAATTTTTCATGAAGGAGTGACTTTAGATTTTTTATAATAATAGTGGAGCACACTTGATCCAGTTTTATTCCTTATTTAATTTGAAAATGTTAACAGGAGTTACTAAGGTATCTTCACATGTATAAAATATAACCAGTACACTTTGTCCAGGGCAAATTGCAGATACCACCCATCTGTAACCCATTTTACCTATTATGTATTAATATCAAGTATTGTGAATCAGCCCTTCTATTCAAAAAGGTGGGCTGGTTGGCATTGGGAATGTTTCCTTATAACCATTTCCAACAAATGTATTTTTAACTAATGTGTTTACACAGCACGTATAATGCTCAGCCAGGTTGGCATCTTTCCGTAGACTTCTGCATAACCTAGAGAAAGCTGTAAGAGTCTCTATAAAGCAGGGAGTCAGCCATCCACCAAACATTCTCTAGCAGAGAATATTCTATGTTTATATATAATATTTTTTACCCTCAGTGATAGATTCTCAATTATGTTGGATTCACTGCTTTATACCTGTTTAGAACCCATACACTGAGATGCAACATAAATGTATGGATAAATAATCATCAATCAATATATGACTATAGCATAGTGGATGGGTTATTTTTGTCAGCATTTAATATTTGTCACATTTATAGACCCTGCACGGTACAGTAGAAGTGTAGGAGTATGTGATAAAGAATCTGTCCTATAATAATAGTTGGAGGTTGGGCATTTTTGCATTTCTGCTGGAACCCTAATAACCCTGAAATAATCATCTATAGTATATTTACTGGATGACATTTTTCGTTTGCTGATTTATTGTGCTTCCTAAAACTGAACAAAACTTATGCTAACTTTCACAAATAATCTTATCAACAATCTGCAGGTCTTCTAAAGGGAGGCAAGATGATCGACTTAGTCAATGGCCCGAACCTTGCCCATTTGTTTGTGTTTGCTGATTACGTCAAGGAGATCATTATATTGGATTCATCAGATGCCAGCATATCTGAAATCAAAAAATGGTTGAAAAATGACCAAAATGCTGTTGACTGGTCTCATGCAGCCAAGCATTCGTGTGAGCAAAAGGGAGGAAGGTAAGATCTACTCAGCTTTTTATTTATTGTTAAACCTGCCAACCTAACATAATCGTGTGATCGTTTTACAATATGAAAAACTGAAAGCCAATAGGAATCTAAGGGTTTGCAGCTCCAACACTGTGGAGAATCTAAAGAGAATTTGACATCTTATATATTGGGGACACTCAGAGTTAAAAGTACCACCAAAGTAACACAAAGGCTAGATGCAGGACAAAAATAAGGGTTCCTACACATCCAAGAAGCAATAAATACCTGTCCGCAGGTGTCTTGTGGCCCAGCTTTGGCTATATATAAGTGTGCTCATAAGTTCACCATGGCAGGATTTGTGAAATATTGGTCTTTTTTTTGGAAAATTTCACTGATCATTTATTTAGGGGGTGTGCAAAATCACAATCCACATAATTGTGTACATATTTATTAATAATAATGATAAATGGAAACACCCAAATGTGTCTGATCAAAAGCTTACTTACCTTTGAATGTTGGAACTGATAATATACATACAAGGTCTCACACCTAAGTTCCAGTTAGGGTAATTAATGGTTCACACCTGTAACTTCTTGATTGTACTCCATGTCTGGGTAAATATAGTTAACCTAAACTCATTCAAAGCTGCACTGACTTTGCTGGACATGAAGCCATGGGAAAATGAAAGGACCTAGGAGAAAGGGTTGTTGAATAGTACAAATCAGGAAATGAAGATAAAAAATACTACTGGAAAGTAAAGGATTCTGTTGTTATTAAGAAACAGTCAGGTAGACCAACCAACATATCCAAAACTGCCAAAAAAAATTGGTAAGATGAAATGAAAAACCTTTCTACAAGTGGCGATGCTCTTTTAGGTAAGGAGGTACCTGAACAAAAATGGGCTGCAGTTTCAAAAAGAGCCTTTACTGTGCCAACGCCACAAAACACTTATTGTATCCCAAAAAGCCTCTAGACAAGCCTTAAAATTTCTGGAACAAAGTTGCTTGGACTGATGAGACCAAAATTGAACTTTATGGCCACAATTGTTTATTTTGTTTGGAGAGTATGCAACAAGGCCTATGATGAACAATATACCATCCCTACTGTGAAGCACGGAGGTGAAAATCAGTGTGTAAGCTATAGCGGCAAAAGAAAATTAGTGAAAACTGATGGCAAGATGAATGCAGTACATTATCAGAAAATATAGGAAGACAACTTATCAGTCCAAATGGAAATCTTATCAGTCCAAACAAATAGGACACGCTTGGATCTTCCAACATAACAAAGATCAAAAACACAAGAATAAATGCACACTTCAGTTGCTACAGCAGAAAAAGTTAGGATGCTTGATGGCTATCACACTCTCCTGACCTCAATATCATTGAACTACTTTGGGAAGATCTCAAATGTGCCAATCAAGCAGGACAGCCCAAGAATTTATGGGCTTTTTGTCAAGAAAAATGGTCAAATTTACCACCTGGCAAAATAAATGGCCTAATGCCTCATCTGCAACTATCGCAAAACACTGCATGCAGACATTGATGCTAAAGGGGGCAAAACACAGTTTGAAGGACTAAGGGAATGCAAACTTTTGAACAGGGACCATCTCATTCTATACCTTATTGCTATGTATTGTTTAACGGTGGTGCTATTTCTTAATATTTAATCCAAATCCAAATAAAAAGTAAGTAAAAAGTGCACAAATCTAGGCTCAGAAGGTGGTGATTAAATAAGGCTACAAGATATCAGCAGAGATGTGATATAAGAAAAGATGAAATATTGTATCTCATGATGAAAAGAAAGTAAATGAAACCATTTAGATTATACTTTATCCTATTTACAGGAATACCTGGGAGGAGGAAGAGAAAAAACTGAGAAAAGCGGTTACTCAAGTCTTAAAATGTGATTTCTCCAAAGACAAGCTTTTGGAGCCAATGGTATTGGATCCTGTGAATTGTGTGTTCTCTGCTTTTTACCTGGAGTCAGTTAGCAAAGATCGTGAGAGCTACATCTCTAATCTGAAAAAGGTGAGGGCACTTTTAAATGTTGGAGGTTACCTTGTCATGTTTACTCCCATTAACATGACCTTCTACAAGCTCCATCAGCACAAGTTCTTTGTTCTGTCTTTGGATAGCAACTTCGTGAATAAAGCCATCACTGAAGCTGGATTTTCCATTGTCACTTCTGAGCTGTATCCATCCGGTATAAAAAGTCATTTGTGTGACCAGTCACATATAAATTTTGTTGTTGCTGTCAAAAAATAAGGATAAGCAATCAAAAGAAAAGCAAACATATAAAAAGCTAAATGAATGCAATGAAACTTGCCAAGAGCTTTTGCATCCCAGCAGCAAATTGTAATTAGATTTGCAGACCCTCTGGTCATGTGATTAATTTAGTAAAATGTATTGCTAAAATGCACTGTGGGAGTTAGTAAAGGGTCTAAATGGCTATCACCTCTGCAGTGTTTGGTGCTAGGTTCAAATCCTGGCAAGGAAACAAGCTGAAAGAAATTTGTACATTCTCTCCTTGTTTGTGTGGGTTTCCTTGGGAAACTCTAGTGTTCTCCACAACTCCAAAAACTTTTAGTTAGGCTAATTGGCTCTCCCAGAAGCTGTCCTTAGTATGCATGGGAAATAAGCAGCACAACCAATGAGCAGCTCAAGCTGCCAGCTGTTGGACACAAAATGGACAAATGAGAATAAAGAATAAAACTAATTGAAACAATAAAATGTAGAGCAACAAAAAAGAAGGGAAGATAGTTTTATGTTTTTTGAAATATTCTGAGTCTGACTAGCTTCATCCACTGCCCCTCCATACCTCTACAGTTCTCTTGTTAGAGAAAGTTAGATAACTTGGGGTTAGATGGGAGAACTAATAAAGAGAAAATTACATTACAATCTAAACATTATAAGTGTGTGTATTACTTAAGACATCTTTATACAATAACACAGTTCCTATACTTGTAATGTGAATGTGCATTTTAGCCATTTTGCTTCTCATAAATAAAATGTTATGTTCAATCATGCCTACTGCATTTAAAAAACTGAATAAAGATTTATGCTAAATCATCTGACTGTCTATGTCTGTGTAAAGTGTATTTTACATGACACAACGCTTATAATGATGAATTACCACACAATTTCTAGAGACTTTGTTTCCCTGATAAATATGGATATGTCTGATTACAAGTACAGCACCCTGCTCCAAACAAACTTCATATTTATCTTTTTTGACTTTTCACAAAGAATGTAGTGGTATGACTATCCTATACAATTGCAAGAAAAAGGAGCTTGGGCATCAACCAACAATCCATAAATCTCCCTCCTAATTGCTGTGATATCTAGTATAGCATAGTTGGGTATTCCATGCCAACTCATCCTCTATTCTCTATGACCAATTACAGATCTCAAATGTACCCTGACCAATGCCCATAGAGGTTCCTACTTGTATGCAGACCCCCAGCAAGCAATGAATAAGCTCGTACAAATGTGGCATGGGGGTGGAGCACACATAATTGGCAAATTAGTCACTTAAATTTCTCCTCCTCTTCCAACTCCTATGTCACTCTGCAGTCACCAGTGACCAGTTTATTCTACCTTAATGGAACACTATCACCAGCCATTCCTTTCCACTCCTCGGAAAAAATCAATTCTCAGCCTGACTCCTTTTTCCAGATTCTATGATCATCACAATTGTCTCCCACTCTGCCCCTTAAGCAATTTGTGCCTAATAATCTAAGAAAAGTTCATAATAAGCTTCCTGTATTATGATCAGAAACCAATGGGTCTGATTTATTAAAGCTCTCCAAGGCAGGCGAGGATACAGTTTCATTTATGAAGCTGGGTGATCCAGCAAACCTGATATGGATTTCTTAAAAGAAACTTGATATTTGTTAGCAAATGTTTTCATTTCTGGACCAGAATCATTCCAGGTTTGCTGAATCACCCAGCTTCACTGATGAAAGTGTATCCTCTCCAGAACTTTAATAAATCAGCCCAAATGTCTTTTTTCCCCATCTGTGATCATCTCCTATGTGTGCTTTCACTTTTCTTTAACTTTGAATAGTAGAGTAGATCATTGGGAGAATAGGGCTTTGTTATAGATAGCTCCCAGTTTGAAGCCCATGGATATATATATATGGGAGACACCAGATGATGCCGCATTTGGCAAGTTACAGAAGCATGAGGAATGCCGTTATCAAATAGGCAAGAACTCAGAAATCCAGCATGGTAACCAGGTATGATACCGCAAACTCAATCACAAAAAGGAGACCTGCTGATAGCATCATTGACATTACACATTGCCGTCTTTATCTATCCTCCTTGGTCAGCTCTGCTAATAGCATCACTAGTTGGTTCAAAAGACTGTAAACTGCTTTTAGAGGTAATGGGTTTTTTTCTGGATGCCTCCCAGGTTGCAGCCCATAGATATACCTAGAAAGACAACAAGTGACAGCTGGAATTAAGGAAGTTACAGAATCATTGGAAAAGCCAATAACAAATGGACAGGAGGTTAGGAATCCAGCATGCTAACCAGATATAAAACAGCAAACCCAATGCAAAGCAAAATGCAATGCAAAAAAGAGGGTAACAAACAGCAAACAGGTAAGCTGCTGATAGCATCACTGGTCAATTCTGAAGTCAGCGAACTGTGATATTACACACTGCTTCTTCTATGGATCCTCCTTGATTTTCTCCTCCAATGTTCCTCAGTCCATGATCCACTTAGTGAATAACAAAGGAGACTAAAGTAAGTGTGAAGATTTCCTATCATTAGACCTACTAGATTGTAAGCTCTTCGGGGCAGGGTCCTCTCCTCCTGTATCACTGTCTGTATTAGTCTGTCATTTGCAATCCCTATTTAATGTACAGCGCTGCGTAATATGTTGGCGCTATATAAATCCTGTTTATTATTATTATTAATAATAATAATAAATAATAAATAATAATAAAATCCGCCCCTACCTGTCCCCTGAAACCACCAAACTCCTTGTACATGCTCTTATCATTTCTCGTCTGGACTACTGTAACATCCTTCTCGCTGGTATTCCACTAACCCGACTCTCTCCTCTACAATCTATTATGAATGCTGCAGCCAGACTCATCCATCCTTCGCTCCGCTCCTCTTCCGCTACATCTCTTTGTAGTTCTCTTCATTGGCTTCCTTTTCACCTTAGAATCAAATTTAAGCTCCTGTGCTTTGCCTTCAAATCCCTACACAGTTATTGTCCCACTTACATCTCTGACATGGTTAAAAAATACTCCCCTTGCCGCTCTCTCCGCTCCTCCAATGACCTACTACTGACTTCCTCACTCATAACCTCATCACACGCACGAATACAAGACTTTTCTAGAGCTGCTCCAACTCTCTGGAATGGTCTTCCTCGTCCTATTCGGCTTGCTCCTACTTTCTGCTCATTTAAAAGAGCACTCAAAACCCATTTTTTCAAACTTGCCTACCCGGCTTCTTCTGTCATTTGAAACCATCACTACTTCCCACACTACATATCTCACATCCTTTGTGTGTGAAATTCCCCCACCTACTAGATTGTAAGCTCTTCGGGGCAGGGTCCTCTCCTCCTGTATCACTGTCTGTATTAGTCTGTCATTTGCAATCCCTATTTAATGTACAGCGCTGCGTAATATGTTGGCGCTATATAAATCCTGTTTAATAATAATAATAATAATAATAATAATAATAATAATTAGACCTGTGTAAGAACACTTGGCTTGATGTAGCATTGTGGGTGACCCATGATTGGTGCTGCTGTCACACTTGTCACATTACTCAGAGGACTGGAATTGTGATCATCATTTTTGACTTATCATCACTTAGAATGGCCAGAATATTGGCTGTATATTTGCATCATTAAACAGCGATCAGTGAACAGATCTGTAAAGTAGAGATAAATTACAGTTCCAAGAAAAAGAAGGACGTAAAAATTTAGCGGAATGTTTGTTCACCACAAGGTCAACCAACTGCAATAAATTTACCAGGATTATGTCAGACAAGTTGCCTGAGTCACAATGTTTCTACCAACAATACATGTCTGTGTATTTAGGCCAATCTGAGCAGACTAAACTGTCATTGAAGTTTCTGAAAGTAAAGTGCTAGAAACTTTCTCAGCACCATACACATTAAAGTGGAACTGTCATGAAAAAACACCATTACAGCTGGAAAGCCATTGATCCCTAAATCCTAGTACAATCGGGCCTGCGGTACCATCTTCCTTCTTTGTTGCTGCACAAACTGGACACCGGGTGCCACCATCTTCTTCTTTCTTCTTGTGACGTCACCCGATCTTGCATTGAGCAGGCACCAGACCCGGTGACATGACTTCCTGTAAATGTTAATAAAAAGTGCTGATCTCACTGCGCAGGGTTCCATCGAACCATGGTTAGGAAACACTGGTCTAAGGTCTAAGGTCTATTATTTCTGTCACTATATATAACATCTCCAAAATCTGCCCCTACCTGTCCCCAGAGACCACCAAACTCCTTGTACATGCTCTTATCATCTCTCGTATGGACTACTGTAACCTCCTTCTCTCTGGTATTCTACTAACCCGACTCTCTCCTCTACAATCTATTATGAATGCTGCAGCCAGACTCATCCATCCTTCCCTCCGCTCCTCCTCCGCTGCATCTCTTTGTGGTTCTCTTCATTGGCTTCCATTTCACCTTAGAATCAAATTCAAGCTCCTGTGCTTTGCCTTCAAATCCCTCCACAGTTACTGTCCCACTTACCTTTCTGACCTGGTAAAAAAATACTCCCCCTGCCGCTCTCTTTGTTACTCGAATGACCTACTCATGACTTCCTGACTAATAACCTCATCATACACACAGTTCCAAGACTTTTCTAGAGCTGCTTCTACTCTGTGAAATGGTCTTCCTCATCCTATTTGGCTTGCTCCTACTTTCTGCCCATTTAAAAGGGAACTCAAAACCATTTTTTTCAATTTTGCTAACCCGTCTTCTTCTGTCTTTTGAAACCGTCACTGCTTCCCACCACTCTATATCCTCACTCCAATTTTTGTGTTACTTCCCCCACCTCCTAGATGTAAGCTCTTCGGGGCAGGGTCCTCCCCTCCTGTATCACTGTCTGTATTTGTCTGTCATTTGCAATCCCTATTTAATGTACAGCGCTGCGTAATATGGTGGTGCTATATAAATCCTGTTTATTATTATTACTACTACTAATAATAATAATAATTTCCAGTGTTGTTTCTATAGCTCTGATACATGCTGCATTTGCAGCTTATCTGCTGGGATACCTGGAGCTTCTGGTTTCCCTTGCAGCCATGTTGTGAACTTTGAAAATTAAAATTCTCACTAAAATCTAAAGTTGGAAATATGAATGAGGGCCTGTTTTAGAGAAAAAATGGAAGCAGCACACAACTTTTGCTTTTGAACTTAAAAATACTTGCTCAGTCAGCAATGCAGGTTTCAGAAAAGTAAGGACTATTTAAATCAAAACATACATTATAATCATGGCTATTCAATGCTCAAATATATATAATAACACTGAGGTACACTACGTATAATGTTTAAATATGGTGCAAACTTTACCAGAAGGTATGTAGGTACCAGCAATTAAATAGATATTGGTAATGCACATAATGCAGATATGTAACATAATGCAGATAGGTAATAAAACAACAAAAATTGTGAAACAAAAGTCTAAACCAATGTTTTAACATGGGGAACCCCCTAAAATAACTTTTAGGTCATAGGGCACCCCTGCTATGATTACTATATCCACAGCTCAAAGCACATTAGTGTTGTGGTCAATGGGAAGAATTCCTCTTGTATTGATGTCGAGTGGGAAGAATATCAACTTTACAGATAGCCAAAAAGATCATTGATGTCATTGAATGTTGCTTTCATCTATGGTCTTGAACTCCATAAGGATGTATATTTCTTTGAAAGGTATGCAATCCTCAGGAAAGAGAATAGAGTCTTCTCATTGTGTGATAAATTAATTAAAAAATCATTCAGCAGGCACTAACCCATATGTGAATACTGTATGTGTATACAAAGCTTGAAAACATTAAAGAAAAGAGAATAGGTTTCGGGACTTTTATGGCCAAATTAGGTACAAATGAGATAGCTTAAAATGCTTTATTTCAATATCAAACATATTACAACCATATTTAAAACATGTAATAAAAATAATATCTCCTGTGCTAGACACCAAATCAATGGGTTCCAGATTGTAGACACATTTCGCGGAATAAAAGATTAGCTTCTTCGGGATGGTTTCAGGAGATCTATAATGTCAATACATGATCCAGCAATTAATTCATAAACTAACATGTGTACATATAACAGCCAACACAAGCGATACATACATGTATAAGTATGTATAAGATTGCCTACATTAGTTCCAGCATCTCGTGACCGGTAAATGTTTTAACCGTTAAGCAAGGGGAGGCAATAACCAGCGCACATGTCTCCAAATGAAATCCTACTATTCCTATCAGAGATGGTAACATCAAATGAACAAAGATAATTGAAACTGATTAACTTAAATAGTCTCTAAGTGGGTATATGTGTGTGAATGATGTTACTGTTATTCTAATCCAATTACTTCTCCTTATCACAGAGTGGCTCAACAGGTGTGTCTATGTATATATAAAGATTTTAACTCATGTGTGTCTATAAAGTACTAAATATCGTAATTCAATTCATAAAAAGCTGCATTAAGGTAGTAACAGATCACATTCACATTTTTTTATTTGTATAGAGCCAACACAAAGCTTACAAAATTCATAGTCATGTCACTAACTTTCTAATCTAATGTCCCTACTATAGTAATATATTAAAACAACCTAAGGATAAATTTAAGGGAAAGCTTATTATTCTAAATGCATGTTTTTGGGACATGGGAAGAAACTGGTGAGCCTGGAGGAAAGCCACGCAAACACAGAGAGAACATGTAAACTTTCAGATAGTGCCCTGGCCAAGATTTGAAACTTTAACTTAATGCTGCAAAGGTGGGAGTGTTAACCACTGAGCCAACAGTGCTGCCCAATACTGAACTCCAGTCAAACCAAATCTTCATGGAGCTATTTTTATGCAAAAGGGTACAGTCATGCCAAAATAGACAAGGGTTTTCCAAAGCTGTTGGACAAGGTTGGACGCATACAATGCTTTTGTATGCAATTACATTAACAGTACCCTTCCGTGGAAACTCCTTAATTCAATCAATTAAAAGTTCCCACATAGCTGTGGCCACATAGTTGGTGTGATGTCAAATTTCCAAAATTTTTTGTAGTTCACAGGGTGAGCAAATCCTATTCCATTGCAAAAGTTACATAGCATCAGCCCAGTCCGGTTTTCAGCTTTACACAATAAATCTTACTCTAAAATCCTTATATGCCCATGATTTGAAGCCCTTGGAAATTTACAGCACATATTGCTGGAGAAAAGCTCAGGTCAAATGAATGTCAAGGATTTATTTTCAAATTTATGGTTCTTACAACTTAAGAAAGTTCTGGCTGTCAGGCAAAATCTGTCATTTAAAAAGTTTTTATTCCAGGTATTTTATTTCTCTATTTTACTTTCCAGGTCACTGGAGATAATCTAGTAAGTGTCTGTGATTGTTAAAATATTATAAAAAATGAATATTTCATGAAAAACAAATAGATTTGACTTTTGTTTTCATTATCAGAAGTATATTTTATCACAATCAATATTCACTTCAGGGTAGGATCAATATATATTCTATATCGTGAGGTCATGAAACCTCCCTTCCAAAAAAATTATAACCCAAATGTTAAACTAATCACCCAAGCTCATCACCCAACATATTACCCTCCCCCCAAGGGTACCACTGCCAATACAAGAAAATGGTAAAAATATTGTTCGGAAAGATAGGTGTTCTTTAATGCTTGTTAAAGGGCAGCAACAAAGATACACAAATCTTTAAAATAAAATGGTTAGGGGGTGATCACGGAAACATTTTGTTAATTTAATTTTGAATTAAAAAAAATCAATAAATACTAAATTTTATTCTGGCCCTTTTCTAAATATGAAGTTGGATATATATAATGTCCTCTCAGATCTTCTGTGAAATTGTACAAAAATAGACTTTATTACCTTTGTACAAGTTGTCAGTTGTGATTTTATAACTTCTATCTAATTTGTAAAATTAAACCTAAAAAGCAGCATTCAAGCCAAGTTCACAGTGTTCTCTATAATACAAACATGACAATTCATGAAAACATGGTGACCTTCATGGTCTGCAGGGATTTTTAGTTCAGGAGACATATTGCTGTAAATGGAATATAATCAGCAGTCAGTACATCTAACACAATGATGAATGATATGAGGCGGCGCGTTTCCTGCAGCTTTTTTCTGTTGCATATCCTTGCAAAGACGGCTTTCTGAACTCTACTAGACAGACCTCCTACAGTTTCAAAACTTACAGATAGACACAACAGTTTTTAAATGACACATTGGTATTTATTTATTTTTTTACATTTACCAAACGTTTACATTTAGGTGAATTATAATAGTGAATGTGTATTTGACAGTGGCTGACCATACTAGAGCAAAACTAGCAGCCTAACACTCACCCAGTGCCCCTGATTCATCAAGCAGAATCGGATTATCGGTCGCGCATTCGTATTAGCGATCCGGAATCGTACGTGGTCGCGCTATTCAGCAACGGAAAAAGCTCGCGCACGGAGCCGCGCTTATCCGACAGCTTTTTACTGAATCCGCGATCGCTGGCCGCGCGTACGTTCGCGCTTCCAGCGATCGCGGATTTTAATGATGAATCAGGGGCAATGTGAGAACCATGAAACGCGCCTTCCAATTAAAAAAAATAGGAGGGGGAAAAGACAGAAGGCATTGGAAAGGTCTCGTAGCAGGGAATCTTTGCGGGAAGGGGGTTTCTTCCTAAAAAATTGGTTTCATAGCAGAGGCAAATGTCCTTGGGGGGGTCTTACTATAAAAAGAAGGTTTTGTAAAAGAGACAAAAGCCATGGGGTGGAGAGGTCTCACTAAAAAATAGGTTTGATAGCAGAGGCAAAAGTCTTTGGGGAGAGTGCTTCCTAAGATATAGGTTCCATAGCAGCGGCAAAAGTCATTGGGGGGGGGTCTTCCTAAATAATAGGTTTTATAGCAGAGGCAAAAGTCCTTGAGGGGGGTCTTCCTAAAAGAAAGTAGGTTTCATAAAAGAGGCAAAAGTCATTAGGAGGGGGGAGGGGTTCCTAAAAAATATGTTTAATAGAAAAGGCAAAAGTTGTTGGGGGGAGAAACCTAATTTTGTTCTTCCTACAGAATTAGGTTTCATAGCAGAAGTAGCACGGTGGCTTAGAGGTTAGCACTCTGGCCTTTTCAGCACTGGGTCGAATCTCGGCCAGTGCACTATCTGCATGAAATTTGCCCGTTCTCCCCGTGTTTGTGTGGGGTTCCTCTAGGTACCCTGGTTTCCTCCCACATTCCAAATACATGTAGTTAGGTTGATTGCCTCCCCCCCAACATTGACCTTAGACTGTGTTAAAGACATTTGACTATGGTATGGACATTAGATTGTGAGCTTCTTTGAGGTGACACACCTATGGACTTTGTAAAGTGCTGCATATGTCGGAGTTACATAAATATTGTATAATAAAATTAATAATACCAAAGGCAAACATCCCTAGGGAGGGGGGTTTTCCTACAAAATTAGACTTCAAGGCAGAAGGCCCAGGAGAGGTCTTCCTAAATTTTTTTTTCTTAAGGGTAAATAGAAGAGGAGGAAGAAAGGGTTGTGGGTTTAAGGAAGAAACAAGAAAGCTAGGCCAGGAATACTGGGATTGGTTTGCAATGCGGAACTAGTTATTGCAGGATATTCATATGATGTAGTTAGAAGAATGCAAAGGTAGCAATATCTGCAGAAGAAGCCACATCACCACCAGGTCAGAGCACCTGCTCATAATTTAATAAGCATATGATCTGCCATAGACAATGATTACTTCACCAAATCAGTGCAAAGGCATCTGAAAGTACTTGGAAATCCAAGCCTGGGTAATTTTGATAAACGTCAGTCAGTTAACATTGACTGGACAGATACATTCATGATTCCAAAAAAAGGTTCTTGCAACAGGGTGGGGGAACACCTCCAGTCCCATGTTTATCTTGCATACCCAGTAGTTGTATCCCTGCTATCCCATGATTCCCCACTGTCTGTCTCCATATTGCTTCTTGCACGTTATATAGAAGGTAAAGCCAGGTTGTATGAATTTTTAAGATCTTTAATTCACCTTTGCTTTGATGAATATCATTCACCAAGTTCACAAACACTCCACAACACAGCCACTACCAGTCAGCAATGCCCGTATTCCTATATTTTGTCACTCATTACATTACTAAGCCTCAGGATGACAACTGCAAAAAATAGTTTTTAAAATAAAGTCAGCAGTATTGTGTGTGGCGCTGAGAATGAAATGAGAATGTTACAGTTATTTAGCTGCTTACTTGTTTTATTCTGTTTCATGAATTCCTTGCAGCACTCCCTGTGTTATTCGGGACAAGGCAATGCCGCCTGCCAGGCGTATATTAATAACTCTTATACTGTTTTTGTTCTGTCTCTGTGTTCTGCTCTTTGTCCTTTTCCTGGAAAACTATGGATGGCTGGATGGCTGGAACGCTTTTGAGGGTGTCTGAAGTTAAATGAAGAGCACTTTGTTCCTGAGCAAATTGTATTGCATATCCCAATATCACGATTTTAAAGGGCAACTCTGCATTAGCCTATGCTTCTCGAAGCCCATTTGTGTTGAGGGATTGTACCACTTCTAAAAAAGACCAGCCAATGGGAAAGAGGTCCATGTGTACATACTAACCAGCCAGGAGCTTTGATTCTCCAAAATATAAATAACCTTGAATTCATGATATTTCCAGCTACAGAGGTGCAGGAGGAGGAGAGGGGAACTCCCATCGTTAGCCTTAGATCTGCTTCCCCCTTCTTAGATCTGCTGGGAATTATGATGTCACAGGTAAAAATGCTTGGATTTCTGATGATTGCTTTATGATTTAAACACAATATATTGATTAATATACAGGGAAAGTCCCAAGATGGGGTGTAGAAGATATTCCTCCAGGAGTTGAGCTTGAAGCCAAAAAATATTACCATATTGCAACATATATATATATATATATATATATATATATATATATATATATATATATGGCTTAAAGGCTACATGACCATGACAAAAAGAGTAATCAATAGGGGTTCCTCAACATGTTGGGAAGATTTCAGGGCAATGTCCTCCCTTCACAAACGTATAAATTTTAAAACACATATAGGCTTTGATCTAGGTTAGAAAGTTGGGGTTCATCTTCAAACCAAGTGTCGTAAAATAAAGCAAGGACCACAGTGGATTTGTTGCAATTTATTTCACAAAAATATGATTACAGGCATGTTTATGTATAGCATTTTTGAAAGATCTTGACATACAACATGAAAAAGAGATACCATGCATTGCTGAGGAATGCTTAAACAATAAAGTTTTATTACATGTATTTAACAATATGCTGAGTTACTTAAGACTATAGCAGTGTTTCTCAACCTTTTTACCATGGGGAAACCGCTTGGAATAACTTTCAGGTTTTTGGGGAACCCATGCTATAATTACTATATCCACAGTAGTGTGGTGTTCATTAGGAAGAATGCTTCCAACAATGTTGGCCATTGGGATAAATGTCCCCCTTATAGATACCCAAAACGATCATTGGTTTCAGTTATATTGAACTGAGAGTCACAAATTTCTAATTTTTCAAGGAACGGCTGGCAACCTCTGGAGGAGTCCTATAGTTCCATGGAACCCTGGTTGAGAAACGTTGGTCTAAAGATAGATATGATCTGTGTTCAGTTCACCCAATCAGATAAAAAGAAATCTTAAAAAATTGAGCTTCTCATTTACACAATTGAAGGGTTGATGTCAATGGTTTCACTCCATCCCACTTTAAAATTCAGGCTACACAAAACATAATTTTTGATTGGTCTACTTGCTTTGAAAGCACAGGTACAATTGGATGCCACCGTTGCAATGGAGGGTTTATTGCCATGTTGATATTAAAAATGTACACCAAAGAAAGTAAGAATGTTCTTATCTACATATGCTTGTTGTACCTTATATGTAAGTTTTATTAAATGCCTATTTTCCAAAATTACCAGACTTTAGTGACTAAGGGGTAGGGTTTTAATGAATTACTGGGGGTGGTTTGGATGGAGTTAAGGTGAATCAGGGTATGTTTGGTCAACTGGACATGTTGTCATTTACTTTTCAAAATATAACAAACCAATCATGTGATAATAGATAAAGAAATCATACATTCAGTAAGAAAAGGCATTTTAAAACAATCAGTACCTCCAGCCATAAGCTGCTTAAGTTGTATGTAAATCATTAAAAAAAAAAAGCAAAAAGGGGAAGAGTCAAGTTTGATTTTTATGAGAAAAGTTGAGGATTGGATCAAACCATTGCTTTTAAATTGCTTTAGTTTGACATTCTCAGGTTTGACAGTGCTTTGGAATGTAGACACTTTGCAAATAAAAAACTAGGCGCTTCTATAAGTATATATATATAACTCGTCACAAAAAAAGGCCACATTTTATGAATAAACCATTTTTGTATCAGTTGAAGGCACAAATAATAAGCAATAGTGCAATATACCCTATATACATATTAGGCTTACCAAAAACACCATTTTACCTATATTACATTTCTCTTTTAGTACACTTATCCTTATCAGGGCTCCTATCCCAAGTGTCTAATCATGAAAATTAAAGTTTTTCAATCATTATATAAAAATATCAGTTTTTTAATCCATCTGTACATTATCTTACTACAGCAAAAAATTATTTATTTTTCTTATTTTATTATCTAATAATGTTTTTTTTTAAAGTAGATGTAAACCCTCATTGATTAACTGCTAATGACCTGTGTATTGTAAACAACTGCAGTTTTTTTTTTAAATAATTGATTTTATTTTAATATTTTTATATTGCAGTGCTGCTGGTGACCAGCTGCATATTTGCAGCCAATGCCTTTCTATATGCAAAGGCCGCATTAAATTTCTTAGGGCGGGTTCCTGTTGATGACAACACTGGCCCATGCCATGGCCAGAATGGCCACTTCTAATATCCTTCAGATTGCAATAGGTATACAGGAACACGCTAGTCTCATCATGGGCCCGAGTTATTAAAATCTTTCTAATACTGGAGAAGATAGACTATGATTAGGGAACCTGGGTGATACAGCAAACCTGAAAAATCAATTGCTATTAACAATGGTTTCAGGGTTGCTGGATTACTCAGGTTCTCCCATGATAGTCTATCCTCTCTAGTCCTGGAGAGCTTTAATAATTAGGCCCATAGATATAATTTAAAAAGGCCACTTGTATCCTCCTGTGCATTTGCTACAAGAAAAGTGCCATTTGCACCACATTACAGTCCATAATCCTTGACCATTTTAGAAGGATCGCCAGTTATTATTTTAATAAAGCGTTTTGTTTTTTTTAATGACTTTTAAAATTACAATAACATATGAAATCTTCTATGAGATTTTAGAGATTGGGTTACATCTACTTTTGTTCAAATAAACATGAAAACATTAGAAAACAAATATAACAGAAGCATTTCCTTTTTTTTTAGAATATGGCTGTAATACAAAGCGATTCTCAAAATCTCTAGGCTTAAAGTATACAATTATACAAAAATCTTACACATTGTTGGTAATTCTAAAGAAGAATCAATTATACCATACTATTGTCTGTAAAATATATGTAAATAATAAGGAGCAGGCAGGCTGCTGGTATGTACAATATATGGGACTGATATGAAGAACACTTTATACTATGAACATTCTGCAGGACAGACAGGATCTATACAGAATATCCATTATTTTAGTAATTGCATCTTCTGTCTATGTCAAAAATTAATTTCGCTCCTGATGAAAAGAATACTATTTCCTATGTGTGCAGAACTTACAGAAATTATTGAAACCATCTCCTGGAAACCTTCACCGCTTTATTTTGCTTCTTTATGTTGGATAAACTTTGTAAGTATTAGAATAAATCAAAAAGTAATGTGAATGAAAAAGAATAGAAATGGAATAGTATGCAGGTAGTGACACTGCTGCATATAAGGCAGGAGTGAAAAACTTTGGCCCGCTGGCCAAATCTGGCCCGCAATGTCCTTTTTTTAGCCCCCAAAGGAATCCTAAATATGAACTGCAGCTGGCCCTCCACTGAATTGAAATAGCGCCACTACTACAATTCCTGGCATCACTCGCGTCTATAGACCAGCGGGCTCTCTGCCTATGCGTGGCCTTGCATTGGACTGTTTTATAGATGCAAGTGCAGGGAATTGTAGCAGCGGTGCTATTTCAATGAACTGGGAGTTCCAGCGGTGGGCCACTCATAAGATTTAGCATAAGATCAGCAAAACCTCCTTGTTTCCATTTGAAAAGGTTTTATATCTAATGAGAAGGAATTACTTCCTCAATGTTTTCAATGAATTTCAAGGTTTCAAAGTTTTTAATTTTGGTCCACTGTGTATTTGAGATTGACACCCCTGATATGATGCTACCCCTGGAAGAGATGATGCTACCACTACACTGGGCCATGTGATCTGTGGGCGACAAAAGCAGGATTTTATATCATTTGTAGGTGTCTTTTAAATATTTTGGATAATAATTCTTGAAACAATATTGGGGCATATACATGGCTAGAGAGGATGTTGTACTCAAGCAGTCCCAAATTTATATCCCCCAGCATAATTGTCCAGTTCCCCCCACCCTTCCTTTCAGATATCATATTTACACATGGCTAATCCAGGTGCAAAAAGACCCACTCTGCTGGGACATGGTACTGATGGCTACAGATGTAGAGCAAACCAGAACTTCTTCTACCAGTTGGGTTGTGAGAAAGGGTGAACTGTATTGTTTTGTATTGTAGACATAGAGACAATAGACAATATAGACAATAGAGACATTAGGATTAATGGGAAGGACTTTGTGCAGGTTGTACTGTGAGCAGAAAATATATTTGTAGGATTTGATCTGGGTATGCATCTGCTATATTTCTGGTGCCAGAGTATTTGTGGGCTTAGTCTGCCCAATCACATGTGTATGTGAAATGTTGAATGATGACGAAGCTCTGCTGTAAAAATATCACACATATGAGCCTTATCTTACACAACATGAAAAAACCTATTGATCTTATTCCTATAATATCCTACACACTTCATTATATTTGGATGGTTTTATTTAGATTAGTATATTTTATTTAGATTAGTATAGAAGAATTTTGCCTTCTTTTTTTTAGCAAACTTTGGCCTGATTTATTAAAGATCTCAGGGACCGGAGATAGATTATCATGGATCTGGTCCAGGATTGAACACATTAGCCAACTGTTAAATAATAAAATCCTTTCCAAGTTTGCAGGATCAGACTGGTTCTCCCATGACAATGTTATCCTTTCCAGTCTTAGAAAGTTTTAATAAATCAGGTGTGCGTGTTTTTTTTATAGATGAACTCCAAGCAAACTATGCAGTTGTTTTATCATTCCCATAATGTATACTGCCCTGCCAAAGAGCCGGGTTTGTCACCTAACAGCACTTATGCAATAAAGCTGGGTCACCCCCAAGCGGGAACACACTGATTGGTCCTCACTCTCTTTTTCTATCCACACATGTGTATGCTGCAGGGCTTTATTGGCTTAGAGTACTGACCCTTCCTTCTGTTGTTTTACTGTACAGAACTGAAGGCTAAATTGAACTTATATCAATGTACGTTTTTTTTATTTGTATTATTATTGAAAAAAAATCACCTCTCTACCTGGAGTTTAGCTTTACCTGTCACTTATATTAATGGAGGCAGGTAAATTGCATGTATCCCCGATATCTACAAAACCAATTACCCATAGACTAATACAGGAAAATCATTAGCATAAGGGCAATTTTTTCCCACCCCTTGTTGAAGTAATCTACTCCTATTCTAAAGACCGTATAGATTCACCATCTAGGGATGCCAACTGACTCATAGCTTTTCATTTATATGATGAGTCTGAATGCCCAATGTAATAGGCTGGAATTGTTGATGGGTGCACTGTTAAGTCGGGGGGTACATTGACATTGGGGGATAACCTTCTGATACTTATCAGCCTCATTTCAAATTTGTTGGATATAGTTGACAAATTATAAATGAATCTTCCATTTTGCCTTAGTTAGCCATGCTGCTTCCCATGGTCAGACACATGTTACTAAATTGCAGTGTAGCTTACAAATACACAGAAAGGAAACCAGAGGCTATAACATTGTGTACCCATTGTGATTATATATATCACACAGTAAAAGACTTTCTACATATTTATTGTATGACACAAAATTAGCCAGAAACTTGTAGCCATAGCTGGTTCTGTCTGTTATGCATTCTTAATCATAAAGCATTTGTATTGTAGATCCTAAAAGGTCTGTCCATAAACTAATTCTGGTCATATACTAACTGGTCCAGTTGTTCAATAAAAAATATTTTCAACATTCTGATCAGATTGAGCAGTTATCACTCATCTCCCTCCACCTTTATTTACAAGTTGAGAAAAATAGGCTAGGTTGGAAAATTCTGATCATTATCAACAGCCATATTTTCGGGGCATTCAAACAATAATTTGTATTATCCGATCAGTTCGAAATCACCAGGAAGTTGAAAAAGAAGGTATGTTTCTCCAGCAATACATTAAACTATAAATACTGGTTCCAATATTCTATCATTTTACATTTCCAGTTAAGTTGACGATTATTTAATTTAAACTTTGAATATTTTATACAACTGAATCTGAAAGTTACAATAATCCTAATAATACAATCATTATATTGTACGACCAATAATTTGGGCAGTATCACATTGCAATATTATTGTTTGGTGACCATAGTGATTATGAGCTCTATTTATAAAACAGGGAATTTTACTTTGCCTCATACCTTCCCATGAGAATCAGGTACTGCCATTGAAAAACATGGACCTGGAAGATTCCCACCAGGAAATGTTTGAGTTTGATGTCTGATTCCCTGCTTAATAAATAAAGGTCCTAAGAACAGCTCTTGCTTTTCTGGGTGAATTTATATTTTTACGGAAACAAGACCCCCTTGCATACTGGTTAATGCATTGGAGCAGGAATTGTAGCAGGGTGATTTTATGTACAGCATAATATTTAACTAACAAGGCAAGTGGGTGCACAGCAGTGTCAAGATACCTAAAATATTTTGATATGGACCATTCCTTTGAAGATCTACAGTTCATTAAAACAGGGTGTTTATTACATTACAATACCTGGAACACAGAACCATGTAGCATAGGCACCAGTTTCCAATATCAACTAATCAAATCTCTTGCTTTAGGTGATGGCCGAGTAAAGTTTCCCATTAAGTCACAGTAGGTACATGCCAACATGTGGCACCCTATGGGTAGCACAGAAAACTCTAGGGATTACCTGCTTGTTAAATCCCATAGAGCCCATTATATTTCACATTGTCTTTTCTATCACACACGTGCCAAGTGTTACATCATGATAGTATTTTCTTGTAACAGTGAATAAAATAAAAGAGCATGGACTATTTATAGGTGGAGCTTATGGTGATAGGGTTTCGGTGACTAGAGCTCCTATAAAGTAACTGGCTCTATGTAAAACACAAAATCTGATTATTAGCCACAGACCACTGTTCTGTTTTTGCTTCAGTCTCTCATGAACAGTGCTCCATTTGAGTGCAAATTTACTTGTCCATTCTTGTAACATTTTACAAACAAAAAAGTTTATGACACAAAACTCAAATTAAAGAAAATAAATAGGTATGGAGAATAGAGTGAATAAAGAAATCACTTTTTGTGAAAGATCAGTGGTTTTACCATCCCCGCTAGGATTTTGGGGAGCTGAGCCGATATAACCTCAGTCATCATTTCTGGAAACTCCACACTCAACGCCCGAGACTGAAGGAAGGTGTTGAGACAATACAAGTGGAGCTGCTTGACAAGCTGTTGGCAGAGAAGGTTGAAGAATGTTACAGGAAACCCTAACACATTTCTAAAATAGTAAACCTAAGACCAAAATCAAATTAGGAGGCCCAGGGCTACATTTTTTAACATTTAACATCTATGTAATCCATAACCGTTCACTTGTATTATAATACCAATGTCTATGGGGATAAAGGGCCTGATTTATTAAAGCTCTACACTTTCATCAGTGAATCTGGGTGATCCAGCAATCCAAGAATGGATTTCATAAAAGTAATTCGCTATTTGCTATCAAATGTTTTGAAACCTGGACCAAATCCAGTCCAGGTTTGCTGGATCACCCAGCTTCACGGATGAAAGTGTATCCTCTCCAGCCTTGGAGAGCTTTATTAAATCAGGCCCAAAGTGCACAGTTGTAGCCATAACAAAAAAATATTTACTAAATTATTAAGGGGTGTAACTATGGGGTGGTATACTAGGTGTCTAAATGTAGAATGGTCAATAAAAAGCAACACTTACTTCATGCATGGAGTCCATTACTTTGGTCAGATGATAGAACCGCTGGGAACTCGCAACAACTCCTTTGTGCCTCAAATTGATGGCCTTTGCCAGTTCTCTGATGTAATTAGACCTCATCTCATCAAAAAGACTTTGACTTTTAAGACCTTCCAAAGGAACTAAAAAAAGAAGACCAGTAAGCTTCACCTGAAAACAATGTGAAGAAGGACTATAAACAAAGTAGGCAATGGTTTAGGAAGATCTTAAATCTTATTCAAGACCTCTTAACAGAAATTAAATTGTCAAACAAAAACTTTATATCCGGGTCAGGCTACATGCAGATTACTTGATTTCTTGTCCACCTGGTATAACTGGTCCAGGGTCATTGATTAAAAATGTTATTAAAACTTTAAACAAACCCATGCTTTGCTCATCCATTTGATATATAACCTCCACTCCAAACTCACCCAAGGAAAAAACAAAATAACAGGTACTTCAGGTTATATAAAAGCAAAACTGGGCCAATTACCAGGCAAAGGGAAGGAGACAATACCCATGTGTGAGCCACAATTTGAGCAACAAGGCATGCAATTAGGACTTACAAAAAGTGGTCAGCAATATCAGCCTTTAATTTCTTATTTTTTTTTAATGAATAACATTGTCAAGTTTAGTTATACTGCATAAAAACAAATAGTCCAGCAATAATTAAAAACAGAATATAGATCTTCAATGTATTATCACAGAAATCATATTTAAAATTCCATCCCCATTATTTGGCACAAGAGAATAAAGATTCACTAAACTTCATTAGTTACTGCAACACAAATGGTTCAAACCAGATAAACTGTATTTAAAATCTTCAGTGTATTATTAATGGTTAAGAGTTTGCAATAACCCGCTATCTCTTCAAATATAGTCCATGCAGTATATAAGCAATGCAAATTAAATAAAAGTAGGTATCCCTTGTGACAACCAATCAGAATTTATTCATCAAATGAAACAAAGTATCCATAAACCACAACAGTATTTTAGCTTTTCTCCTTTTGGCTGCCCTTTCTCTTTTGAAAAATTCTGCTGTGTATGGCAACAAAAAAACAAAACAAAAACTTAACAATGTTATTAACTAAATGTATAAAAAATATATTTGATGATTTTTGATAAACAATAATTACTTTGATGAACTTGAAAAACTAGAACAAAGGATTTGTTGTTATTATTCTATTTCTGTCCTAATATCACACAAATTCTTGACCAACAAATTAAAAACAGAAATGTTTGGACTCATCAAATAAAATTAAGACATGATTGCCAAGCTCGTTCTAAACCAATTACCACTCTGTAAAAAAATATTTTTATGATTTCTTGGAGACTAATGCAAATACAGTCTCCTTTTGACCCCATTTATCATACTATTGAAACCATAATAAAACAGAAAAGCCTGCAGATTATCCAATTATTATAAGTGCATGTCACCAACAGGCAGTAAATCGGAAGTTTTAATGGCCATTAAGTACCCAGTACTTTATTTTGTTTAAAATATGGAATGTTTTATTTATTTTTGTATTCAGCATAAAAATATTACAATAGAATTTGTTTGTGCAACATGTACCCCCTAGATGTAAGCTTATGTAATTCACTGTCAATTCTTGGTCGTGGGAGGTCTGGCTATCCTTATGGAAAGCCATCACTGAAATGCAACTCAAGGGAATAATTGACTTTATTTCTAATGCTAATGATGGGGCTCCTTTACTAAAGATATCCCATCCTGCATCCAGAAATAAGGGTGTAAACCTCTAAGGTATAAATATATTTAGCTGTGTCCCAAAAACTCTCCACACTTCTGGAACTTCACACAAAACACTTCTGGTTTCCCTGTGCAAATATGTATTGTACTGAGAGAAGAAATTCCTTGAACCCAAACAACTCAATATGCAAGCATTTGCTTACCTTCATGTTAAAGTACCATATATACTCAAATACAAACTAATCTCAATATAAACTAAGGTTTCAAGTTTTTACCTGAAAAAAAACAGGGAAGTTACATTGACTTGAGTACAAACCTAGGGCAAACAGATGTCTGTCACTGCCATCATTCAAAACAGTAATCAACAAAAATAAATACATCCATAGTGTTTTGTTTTTAAAACAAAATATATAAAAAGGGTAAAAAGTATTTTGTACTTTTGAGTTTGTTATAATATCCTACCTACTCATAGATGTTTTGTGCCTTATTTTTGGCCACCAGTAGATGGTGCTGTGTCCTCATATAAACTGTGTAACAAATGCTAATAATGTTAAGTTTGTTATTAACTTTATGAGAGGACACAGCACCATCTAGTGGTGTGAGCTAAGTATAAACTGAGATTAATGTTCTAATGGCATTTGAAGGTAAAAAAAATCTGTTTATACATACATACACAAGTATATATGGTAAGTTTGCAGCAGCTGTGCACTCTTTTTTTGTATTGGTTTCCCAGCTTAGAATAACTGGACTCAAAGAAGTGATAAGATTCTCCTACAAACTGAGTGTATAAAAAAATTGTCCTAGAAATTTAGAACGTAGAGATTTACCTCTCAAATGCTTCTAGTGCCCAACCATCTTGGCCTCACTTACTTGTATTGAGAAGCAGAAGAGCCTTCATGCACAAGAATTCTTCTTGGCTGACCTGTAATTTCACAAACTCCTGTGGCAGTTGCCTCATTGAGAGACAGAGGGAATAAAACGAGGAATCTTTCATTCTTTGTCTGAAGAAACAAACATTTGAAAGGTGTTATGTCATTATCGCTGGCAATACTGAAATGAGACTCAGTAGACTCATGTCCTGTTTCTATTCTGACAATAAGTGGTGTTTTTAGAAGAAGAAGTATATTATATGAAAGCACTTGAATTATTTCTCTTTTTATTAAAGAACATAAAACCTTCTGGTAAAAGGGTTACATTAGTTCAATGTGCCAGAGACCATTTAGCACATGTGCTTCTTAGTTCAGCAAACTCTTCTCCTACACCTTTTCCTATGGGTCTTTAGGAAAGAAAGTAAAGGGAACAGCAAAAAAAAACTCTATGCAAAAAAAAAACATTTTGGGTGGACATTACCTTTAGGTTTTGTACTTTTTTCGCAATGCTCCAATCAATCACAATAATTTGATATCCAATAAACTTCCCTCAGCTACATTGGTCTTCCAAAAAGAAACGAATAAATGGCTTGGGGAGAGTTCGATCAGATTTTTGTACTGAAGCAAGCAACGAGTTATAGTTAGTGAGCAGAGATAAGACTTTTTGGAAACAAGCACTAAATCACTGTTAGTGAGCTAGGATGGGAACAAGCAGGGCGGTAAAGAAGAAGTGATATACTCTGGTGAGCAGTTCTGCACTTTGTAATATAGAAAATATAATGCATTTTATAGACTAAAAAACAGTTCCTGGAAAACCATTCTCCTTTGTAAAGATGCACAAATCGGTGGGCCTATATTTTTAATTAAGTGCTTCCATGTCCAAAAATGTCAGCTGTTAACTCAATGCAGTTACTTGACAGTTAGGAAATACATTGGTTCCAATGAATTAGATACATCTCTGGCTTGCATTGTGCAGAATGTTCTTGAGGAATACAAAAGGGAAAGCAGAGCCTGCAGATGTCATAGCTGCAAGTTTGCTTACTTTGGCTCAGCCAGCTATGGGCTGTAAAGCAGCCCAACCATTTATATGTGTGGGAGATAGAGTTCACCAAATTCTTCCCATGTGCATCCTAGGGTTTGATGGTGAAATGTTATATTTCATTATCTTACCTACTTATCTTACCTACCTTACATTGAAATAATATTTTTAAGACCCTCTGTCCCAGAAATAATTAACCCCCCTAGCGGTAATCCCGAGTGTGACTCGGGGTGGATTTTACCTGCAAATAGTGGTAGCTTTAACCTAAAAAAAAAACCCACTCACCTTGCTCCGTTGTCACCCCCCGTCGTCCTACTGGTCCCTGCAAGTCCTGGGGACACATCCTGCTCCTCCGATCTTCTGCACAATGCAGAGACGATCTCCGCGGTTTCCCGGTGACACCAGTGCATACGTCGGTGCGGGCGGGCGGATCACCAGGAAATTTAAAAAATTTTGTATACGATTCAATACAAAATACCTGTATTGAGTCCAATACAAAGAAATTTTCATATACTATATATATTATATTAAAATATGTAATATATATGCTACGGTACACTTACATTACATGTTTAACTTTCTTTTTTTTTTTTTAAGTTTAAGAATACATTTATTAACAATTGGACATATTTCGGTGAGTTATGCCAAAGAATTATAGCCTACAAATATAAAGTGGTAAATTTTATTGCATGAAAATTTGAACAGAATTAGAAAGCTAGGGAGGTAAAGCAATACACACATTGGTGCACAAGCGTGTACATGATGATGAAAGAGTAAATATTCTTGAACCATCGTCATTGGTTAACTCCAAACTGATGACTGGTTTTTAAGGTGTTGCTAAAGAATTTGGGCTATCGTAGTTTGCTATCATTTTGAAGCTACAAGTAATATGATGTCTTGAAATATTTGGAATCTATTTATTCAGATCAGTCAAATTTTTTTTATAATGTTTTAGGGTTTTAAGTATGTATTTATGTAAAAAAAAAATAATGTGCATGTTAGAATGCATGCAAAAGGATATTGTAACAGTTACATGGGGCTGATTTAGGCTGTTCACTTACCAAGGTAAGTTATCACTTTGCAAGGCCTAATCCACTTAGCTTTTTGAACATGCTGATAGTTCATTTTGCAACTATCCGTGCACGTGATAGATTGTTGAAATCAGCAGAACCGTTCCATTTCATTTACTACCTTTGAAAGGGGTTAGTTCACTTTACTACAGCCTTTATTCATTTAATAAATCAAACACCATTGCTTCTATGTTTAATTAGGATTGACAGCTAGTATGCTGTATTCATCTCTGTAAATGTAAGAAAGCAGAGCATCACCTTGTGGACAAATAGGAACATGACAGACGAAAAACAACTATTGTATTTCCAACATAACTTCAACTTTGACTTACACGGGACACACATGCTTTTTTACATTTGTTCATATGGGACATGTTCCCATAGTTCCCTACAACCCTCAGCAGTTTTGCTATTATTTAAAAAGCCTTCAGCTGCCAGACTTCAAAATAAATTCAATTGAACTCAAATTGTAATTGAATGCTCATGCTATTCCAATGTTATGGAATCAAACCGAAATAGGAAATCTGTGTTAATTTCTGTTCAGCTGAAAAATTGAAAACATTTGATCAGGGCAAATAGTGTGACTGTGTGCTTGCTGACTTCTGCAAGACTATTAAAAGAATGGCCAAATATAGCAGAAAATCACTTCTATCTGCTAGGGTATTATTAACAGCGATTATTTGTATCTCACTCAAGATCCTTGCATTATAGGGAAAATTAGATCTCTACATTCAGCACAAAAACATGGTGTATAGGCACTTTGAGTGCCTGCTGTTTATGAACCGATGCTGCTTTGAATTGTTCTTTGCCCTGTAGGTCCACATTAAGGATAATAAATGTTCCCAAACTTTTATGTGTAAGTTCCCAAGCCATCAAAATTCTAACTTTGCAAATCATATAATCAATGGTTTTGTTTGCATTGTGTCACAATACCCAACAGAATTTAAGAATTTCTCCACTGGAAAATACAACTTGAAAATAAAAGTCTGAAAATGACTTCCATGGGGAAATGCAGACCGATCATAAACCACAAAAATAGGAACCCAACATAATAACACAAGAAAAACCATTACCTTTTTATTTACATTTTTAAATCTAAAATCAAAGACAAACTCACTCATTCAGAATTAAATCTGGTGCAAAGTAAAGCATCTGTCCGCTGACATGCGTATAGGACCTCCAACCCATAGCAAACACCATCAGACTCATCCAGGAATATTGCAGGAGGATAATCTGATCATCGATGTGCAGATTTCTAAAGCCTGGGGAGATAAATGAATGGTTATATGACAAAGTATTGCCAATCTAGTACCATTACCAGTTTTGTTATAGAATTGAGGAACCTAGAAAGGGATTATTGGAGCCGAGTCCTAGGTTTTGGGACATACCCAACAGTTCTATGGTGTCTTGTGATCTATGATGGATTCTTTATATACTGCGGAGGACCCAGTAGGCAGGGGGTTGACATGGTGTCTAGATGAGCAAATGCACTGTGCTTTTTGGGGCTTTCCTCATGTAGGATCCATTTGTGATGTTTTTATGGGTGCTTCAAACCTGCTTTTGACCACCCTTTGACTTGCATTTGATCTCCTCTTGAGTTGCCATTTGACCTCCTCTTGGGGTAACATGTGACCTCCTTTTAAGCTGCATCAAACTATTCTAACTAACTATCAAACTATTTTAAATGACTTATCTATAAAGAAATGTAGTTATGTACCTGTACCCTTACACACAAAAAAGTCATTCTACAGGTGTCCAACTTCAAAATCCAATTAAATTGTTCTAAAGTGTTCAACGCCAGCCAAAAGGGACCTCTTTCACAAGCTAACATGTTAGTAATTCTATATGCAAACTCAATGGAAATGCAGAGGAGAAGAACTTAAAGAGGACCTTAACCGAGTGTAGCTCAGGGTTACCGCTTTTGGCACTGAAAATGAACCCCGAGTCACACTCGGAAATACCGCCAGGGGGAATTTCAAGCAGTAACCCCGTGCCACACTTGGGGTGGAATTGCAAGGGAATTTAAAAGTCCTACCTGTTTCCCACATTCCAGCGGCATCCTCCAGCGATGTCGGCGGCGTCCTCCAGCGATGTCCGCGGCGTCCTCCAGCGATGTCCGCGGCGTCCTCCAGCGATGTCCGCGGCGTCCTCCAGAGATGTCCGCGGTGTCCTCCAGCGATGTCCGTGGCATCTTCCGGTGATGCCCGGCCCCTGGTGATGCCAGCCGGCATCTGGGTCCCTGGCATGTGAACGTTGTGGACTTCTGCTGATGCAGAAGCTCACCACTGATCAATAAGTTTAGTTCCCCTTTAACATAAACCTGTAAAACTAAAGGGAATTTCATTAGTTTGGGGATGGCAGTTCACTGAGCTCAGCCCTGAAGTCAGACCCCTTATATCACAATACAACTAGAGCAGCACACAGGAGATTTTTCTGGGTAAAATCATGATGATGGGCCACTTGACGTTAGACTGTTAGACTTAATATTAGGCTGGACATTAGTATGCAAAAGTTTAAAATGTCTAATAGATTCAATTTAATGAAAACCAGTGGCACTGCAAAAACCACCCCCATTGCCTCCAACCCCTCACTGGTAAGGACAAATCTATTAATGACACTTTTATATGACGTTACCTGGTAATAATTTGGACCACTTGACGACACAGAGGAGTTGTCGCTCGCACAGCTGGTTGAGGCTGCACAGGAGAGCACTGGGGGTCTCAGGTTTGGTGTTGTCATACCCGGCATATACCACCTCGGGCTCTATACTCTGCAGAATCTGCAGCAGTTCTGGAAAATATTGAATCTCTTGTGCCGAACTGGTAGATATTCTACGCGCCAGAGACTGCTGACATTCAATGTTAGTGGAGGAGGGTTGCTGTATCACGATCCTGTCCAGCTCACTTCCAGGTTTAAGTCTATTAAACTTTTTGAACTTCCGACCTAGAAAATGGAGAACAAAGGAAGATTTTATTGAGGCCGTATAAGAGTTGTGATGACATCTTTTAATGACAGCTACAAAACCATATGTAATGTATTGATCTGATGCCTGCCATGTTCTAAGTCCTAGTCTGCAGGTATATAATGCACAATGCAGACATCTTCACAATGGTTTAGGATTGCAATGATGCCTGGATAGTTATATTTGTAATGAAATTTTATTTTATAAAAACAAATTCTTTCTGATAACAATTATCATCCCTGTAAAGTCAAACACAAGGTTCAAACTACCCATCCAGTTCTTAGATCTACACAACTCTAGCATACATCACAGACCTGACCAGTATGGGAAGGGACTTGATCTTTCTATGTTGCAGTTTTACTTGCCCATGTAGGTGTTTAAAGGTATCATTCAAACCTTGTGATTGGACAGTGAAAAAAGAAGCGTTACTCTGATTAGTTCATCTCTGAGTCACCTTGTTCTCTTCAACTATTAACATGTTTTGTGGACTGCAACTCTTGCCTCTCTCCCCTTCTCTAAGCTCAACAGTTCCAAAACAATAAAAAGTCAAATTTAAGTACTTACACTGCTTGTATCAGTGCACCTGAATTATTAAAGCTCTCCAATAGTGAAGAAGATGGCTTATCATAGGTGAACCTGGGGGATTCAGCAAACCTGAAATGCATTTCTTCCAAATCATTTGCTATTGTTTGGCAAATGCTTTCAATCCTGGATCAGATCTATTTCAGGTTTGTTTTGGAGAGCTTTAATAAATCAGACTCAGTGTGTGTCTTTTATATCCCAATCCCTTGGGGTAAATGTACCACTACTTTAAAAAAACATTGTATTACACTCAATACATTCAAAATGTATGGCTACAAACAAAAAGTGTAATTTTGAAGATAACAGACAAATGTTATGTTTTCATTCCAATTAGAACACAACAAATAATAGGTACCAGAAGGCACATAATCCACTTATTCTGATGTATTTCTTAATTCCCAGTGGTAATTACTGTGAATGCATTAGGCACTGCCATGACTAATAGTTAACGCCGGGATAATTATAGTTTATTGGTTAGTTTTTTGTCTGCAGCTTTCCCCAAGCTAAACTTCAATAATAAGTTCATTTGCTTGCCAACACAAATGACAAAGTACTCAAGAGTAGTTTAATTAATTTGTGAAAAACCAAATAAGAGATGGTGTACATACTTTTATTTAGGTGATTTCTATCAAAGTTCTATTAAGAATTTAGAACCTGTCATCATTTAAGCCTGCTTTTAGAATATTAATGTGAGCCTGTCATCCAATGAAAAGCTGAACTCCAACCTTCCCATCAGTCTTGCACAGTTGTACAGGTTCCTCTTCTATACTCAAATACACAGAATCTGCACCAAATCAATCAACACATCAACATTGGCTTTTTTTTTCAATGTACCCTGGCATTGTCATCTTGGAATATGCTGATGCTAACAGAAAGAATTCATTGATGGAAAAACCTGGTCATTCAGTATATTCAGGTATTTAGTTGGCCTCATTTTTTGGACACAGAATGCTGAACTTAGACCTGACCAACTGAAGAAACCACACAGGCTTGGAGCATTTTTGGGGCAGGTATTGTATGAAAGTATCATAATCCTGGCAAGTTTTCTTGCACCCTTTGTTTCTATTTTTCTGATTCCCTTTTATTTTTCTCTCACAGTGACAAGAAGTGAGGAAGAATCTCCCCAATGCAAGAAATCTCTACTGACGTCCAAAAGCCAAACAAACTGTTTGGAGTGAAGATTTATCTCCCTTTTTTAAACAGATTTCATTTTTAGAACCCTCCTATTTTCTTTAATAAGCAGGTCAGTCTCAAAGTTGTTCTTCATATCTGGATTATGTCTGCTTTAAAACAGAAATAGTTGGCCAATTCAAGCTCACACAACAGCTGGCATACATATTCATGTGATAAACCCTACTTTGCTATTATGAGTTTAATAGAGTGCTTGTGTCTTCATGTTTCTGGTCCGTATGAGAAGCATGATGTAATAATATCATCCCAGCCAAGATACCGAGGTCACAGTGCCCTGTAACGGCTTCTGCTAAGTACAGCCATAAACACCTTTCTTTCTCTGTAAAAAAACATTCTGACTCAAGTTACAGAGGGAAAGCAGATGTCTCAATTTGAAACAATTTGTTTTCAGTTATTAAAACATAATCTAATCGATGATATTATTTTATATTATATTAAAACGGCCTCGGATGTCTATCTGGCAGATTGGGCTTTTGTGTTATGAGCTGGTATATCTGTGTAGATTTTTGTGCCATATTATCAGCTGATCCTTCTTTACGGGCCATACAATATGAAGGCAATGGCCAGCTTACAGTTAGCTGTGATACAGTGCTAGGTGTAGGGGTATCTACATGAACCATAGGTTTGTACACAGGTGCCCAAGGTGGTACACAAAAGGTCTTATTTATTTATTCTATTTATTTAATACACATAATATATTATGAAATATGTGTAAAACTTTTTGTTCTGAAAAGGTAAAATATGAAAAGGGCAGTGTTGTATCTAAGACACTGATTTTGATTTTAAGGCTAAACTCCAATACAAGGTAATACTACTCCCTACAATACCTGGTAAAAATGGTCATTTTATTTGATATTAAATAGATAGCTAGAGAATTTGTGTACGTGATCATGGAGAGACAGGTGGAAAGCTGTATCCTTATTTTTAACATTTCTGTCCTCTTGCCTGGCTCGCCAAATATGTTAAAATATGTTGGGGAGTATTAGGAACAGGATCATCTTCTTGAGTATTTATCAAATCTTCATACAAAGTTACAGCTGCAATATAAAGACTACATGATATAAAGACTACATTGACATGTGAGTATGTGTATGAGTGTGTAAGATGTGAAATGTGTGATGAGAAGCCAAATAGATGTGATGTGCTACAATATGGCTACAGTACAATATATATACATGTCCATAGAGAATACATACAGAAATAGAGAAAAGAAACAATTTGCTAAAACAACTCATAAACAGTTCCTCCAGCCTCCTGGGCAGTCCCAAACTACAAAGATAACTTCAACTCTGTCAAGTATGATGGATAAATGACATATGTTCTGCCCTTCACTTGGTCAGTCATGTCCATGAAAATGGCATCATATAAAATTAGTTTTTTTTTTTAATATTTAAAATTAATGATCAGTTGGAAGAATGCCCCTTCAACCTTTAAAGATAGCTAAGCCAGCTCATCAAGATCAGTCCAACAGTCGACCATCTAATAATAACAGAAGTCTCTGAGAAACCCAAGATCCCACTGCCAAATTTTTTGGAACTTGCATTTACATTATAAAGAGATTGGAACCATGGCACCATGGATAGTGTGCCAAGATAAAGGTATTGCTGTTCAAAAATAATGTTAGAGCAAGGACAACATTATTTTAGCCACAGTAAAAAAATGTTTGGTGAAACTTAAAGACAACATGTTAGAAGAACTCTATACCAACTGTAAAACATGGTGGTAGAAATATTACAGTTAGGGTTTCTTAGATTTCCTATGGCCCGGGAAGATTGATGCCATTGGGCCTAGTTTGTTGTAGAATGGTGAAAATAGACCTCTGGGTGATAACCTGGGTGATCCAGGAAACCTGGAATAGATTTCTTACTCATCATTTGGAATCATTTGCTATTGGCTGGCATATTTTTTAAATCCTAACCTAGATCTATTCTAAGTTTGTTGGATCACACATATTCACCCATGATATTCTATAATCTTCAGTCTTAAAGAGCTTTAATAAATCAGGCTCAATGTTTCCCTGCCAGAAAGAAACAAATGTATTTTTGAAATCAGATCAAGTGGTGAAACCCCACTACTTGCTCTATAAAGTAATTTTGGGATTTCAGAATTACATACGGCTGAATATAAAGCTCTTTATTCCTGTGTAAGGAGAAAGTAAAAATTAAGCTTTATGCAAACAAAGCTTCTATAGTATGTACATGGAAATGTTCATAATTAAATATTCTATATATTATGGCTTCCCCCAAATTGACCTTAGACCGTGGTAATGACATATGAGTATGGTAGGGACATTAGATTGTGAGCCCCTTTGAGGGACTGTTAGTAACATAAACTTTGTAAAGCACTGTGTAATGTAGGCACTATATAAATACAAGATGATAATAATATTATTATTCTAAACCAGTGTTGAATGGTTTTCAGTTTTAAACACTACTCTGTGCCCTGGTTTAAAATGTGATCAATCCATCAAGCTAAACTCTGGTCACCACTTTATAGTATCCTCAAACCTTTCTTCCCCTAATGCTGAGCTTGTTTTTCCATTTTTTACTTATCTCTGTTATCAGTTCTGCTCTGCCTCTGCTAAGAGCACAATAAATCACTAAGCTTAGTTAATTTGTAATGTGTCTGTGCTGTGCAGGCACTTCATACTATTATTGTTAGGGATGAGCGAGAATGCCTCTGGCATTCTCGCAAAACTTTCCTCGAAGTTCTGGCAAAATTTCGCTAAACCATTGGAAATCACTAAAGGAGGATTATCACAGCTGCATTCATAAATACAGCCGTAGCAATCCTCGGGGAAGCCCTCATTCTAACCTGTAGTGCCCGGGGATCTCTCACTGAGAGGATGATTCTCACGGCTCCATTCATAAATGCAGCCGGGATACTCCTCCTCTCAAAGTCCTGAGTCATGTGGCTTGCGTTTATTAATAAACGTGGCCGTGGGAAAAATCAGAGGATTTTTCCCACGCTGCATTAATTCATGAGCAGCCAGTGAGACTCACACTGTGTTCCTGAATAGAGAAACTTTATCTAGGAACACATAGTACAGGACTGCAACAGCAATCAGAGGAGCGGAGCTGGTAGCCTCGCTCCCCTGATTGGTCTTGCAGGTCCCAAAAATTTGGTCTCACTGGCCAAATTTACAAAGGCCATTCTCGCCTACATGTTTGGTAAGTGAGAACGGCCCATATCGCAGCGAGATCGAATTTAAAAAGTTATCTTGCTCATCCCTAATTATCATGTGTTAACATTCTTACAACCCTGTTGTTCAATGACTCACTGGACTACTTTGTGATTTCACTAAGCAACCATGTAACAGAAAGGGATTACTCAGCTCACAACACTGCCTCTCACACACTGTATCAGCAAATAGGTATTCCTGAACAGACTGCATTTGTATAAAAATGACCATAGGCAACACCCACACATGAAGCTGAAACTAAATAACTGATACATAAACAAATAGCTGAAAGTGAATGGCCAAAGCAGCACAGATGGGAAGTGGGCGGGATGAACCATTTAATCCATCAGACAAGATATTAGATAAACTTAGGATAAGTTTGTGGGGAAATGGGACTTATCACTTTGAGGACAGGAGAGAGTTATCTACAAGTGAGTGAAAAAAGCAGTTCTGCTTTTACCAAAGGCCTAACATGCATATAAACAGTAGATTATCTCAAGCTCATGGATTTTCTTTCATCGGGTCCCACGTCGTCCCGGTATCTGTCTTCAGTCTGGTGCAGAGGGAGCGCCGGTCACCATCATCTTCTCCTCTCTTCTTCCAGGTTCTTCTTACTGCGTCACCCGATCTGACATTGCGCAGGCGCGAAATCGGGTGATGTAGATTGGGAAAAAACCTCGCCGATCTCACTGCGCATGTTTGTGCGTGTGGCTATTTATTTTCTATTGATGAAAGGGCCCATAGGTACATAGGTGATGTAGGTATCCCGGGAGGCTCTGTGCTTCCATTCATTGTTGATCACTTAAGCGATCAAGATTTAAGGGGGCGGTGCTGCACCCTTTATATTTTTTTTAAAAAAAGGGTGTTGGACTTTTTTTTTGGCAAAATTTTTACCTTCAATAAAAGGGTTGTTTACCCTAAGTAAAAATTCTGAGTTAGGGTACACTTTAGGTCTTGCTGTGCCACAAGATGTCGAAAGATTTTTAAACTTGACAACATTAATGAAAAATGAATCACACTTGAAACTGTGTACTTATTTAGGAACACCTTTCATTAATCTGACAATTCAAACAGGAGAAAACCCTGCAAATGAAAAAATTACCCTGCATGCACAGTCAGTAGGTCCAGGGATGAAATCAATTGACATTATAGGGAAATTCTCATTTCTGTTGGAAAATTCAAGCTTAGCCCCACCTGCCAGTTTTACCTCCCTAGAACTTAATATTATGCAGTTTTCCACTGACAGTAATCTTATCTAATTTATTATTTCGTCATATGTTTAATAGTATGAACATTTGTAACAGGTTACTCTAATTGCAACTATGAACTAAGCCTGCTCATGGGGGATGAGTTCCTCATTCAAAGGCTCTGTAAGCTAGAACTATTGTATATAACAAGCTTTTTAAAAAATGTACAATGTGAGAAGAGAAGAATACAGTTCTACCTGCTGAATATATTTTTCGGGATTCTTACTGAATGAAGTTAAAATTAACTTTGCAAAGAATAGCCATTCAGGTGCTTTATACAATGATCAGCTCTGAAAGCAATGTCCACATTTTACTTGGAACACCAGGATACCTATTCACATTTGTCTGATAGCAAAAAGTAATAGATGCAAGTTGTATGCCAGCTGTGATTTGGCAGCATGAAATCTATTGAAAAACCTAAAGAAGTACCCAGTGATTGCCGAAGCTAGTCGGATATGTAGGTCATCATTTTGCCAACCCTTTAAATTTATATTTATGATGTCCTGTTTGGAAACATATTTATTACAAGTGAATTTTAAGACTTTGTATTTGAATTATTTAGAGCTCAATGCACTTCCCATGGAGAATAAAAGGATCATTTCTTTGACCACTATGAGCACAAAACTAGGTGAGTAGGAACAATGGAGTCACTATCACGCTACAGCAACTTTTCAATTTCTAATCATAGGAGTGAATGTTACAGAGTGGGTGAAGAGTGTTTTCCTAAATCACTTTCCCCCTTGAGTACCTATATTACCACTTTGCAGACAATCAGGCTGATAGCCACCAATTTTTGAGCAGAATGTGAAACCAGTGAAAGGTAAAGGTAAATTACACATGGGGATGGCATTGCAGTATATGACATTTTCCAGATAGCTACCACTCAACTTTAATAAAAGACAGACAGATAAAATGTGAGTAGAATGTAGAAGATCTTTCAATGGAAAGACTGATTGGGAAAGCTTTTTACAAAAAGCCTTTATATATTATATCTTTTTCAGTGCAAAATATTCTGCTTTAGTGTGTGGTACACTAGAAGTGATTGTTTTTTGTCCAAAGGCTGAAATAGGAAAAGGAGATTAACAGTGACCTAGTGCCAGTTTATTACTTTTCACACAGTGGGGAGAGATTCTGCTAATCTAGAGACTCTTATACGGCAGGTGTATTGTATATGAGGACTTGCTTTAATACAATGTATGTGATTTCCTATTGACTGCATCATATTGCACTTATTTATAGGTTGATATACTGATCTTACCACCTGATGATTTAAAGGGGACCATGTGTATTATAAAAAGTAGTTTTTACCCAATTTTTTATTATTGCTATCAATGGATGACTGTAGAATATATGGTGGTATTTGCAATCATATGGTATCAAAATTTGTTATAGGATCAAATTGATTAATTGAAGTGTACATTTTATAATTTCAGTCAACATATAACAACTGTAAAATCTGTAGATACAATTGAAGTTTCTCATTATATATGCAATGAATAGGATGGGTGTTCTTTTTAAATGTGCTAGGAATTAATTATAAATGTGTTACTTAAAGCAAAAATATAGGCATTCATTTAACACCACCTTTGACCCCCCTCCCCTGCCACATGGTATTTCTTGTTACTAATTACTTCTAACCTTGTAGTTTTCTATCCTGTTCAGAGACTTTCCACCTTTTTCTATGGTAATGGTACGAAGAAGTCATTCCCCCAGAACTAAGCAGCACTGACTTAATGACGTAGAAGGGCTGCTCAGTCCTGGAGTTTTGTGAGTGAGCCTAGCCTACATGATGCACCATGAAGACATTACATGAAAGGCTGGGCTTATAGGAACAGGGCGGAATCTCAGATATGGTTCAACCTATGGAGGAAAGAGAACCAAGGTAGAAGACAGGGACAGCACTGGAGTATAGAGAGGGTAACGAGAAATTTGATTTTTTTTTCATTAGTTAAAGCCAAACTTCATATGGACTGACAACACCAGTTTGGTGTTTCAAAAGCCTATCCATATTATGTGTGGGGAAAAGTTAATCTAAGATACAGATGTAGCCTAAGTTGTAGTCTGGTTGGTGTTATGTCTTAGGGAACTGATGAAGTACAAATAAATGATTCTGCCTTTCCTGCAGCTGCAAAATTTTTAAAAATTTTACAAGCCTGGCAATGATGACACAAGAGGTAATAAAAACTTTTTTTGCTACAGGAAGAAAGTAAAAAAATAATACTACTGCCACTGATTGTAAAATGGGAGGGGATGGATTGTGTAAATTTATGCCAAACACATACAATTCCTTATGGGCGATCTCTATGTAGGCTAGATCTGTATATTCTAATTGCCCAATCTGGTTCCTAAGGAGAGGACCCATCTGTACTCATAAAGGAAAAGGTATCAGGTTATTTAGATAGAAAAGACCAAGTTGCCCGTTTCCTTTGATGCCCACATTTATATTCTGCTATAGAACATTAGCATGTGGGTTAAGAATTAATGAGTTAGTTTATGCGTAAGGGATGGAAGTGCTCAAACAAAGACCATCTTGACATACCACTTTTCACAGTGCATTATCATAAATATATTTATTTTTGGAGACACATAAAGTGCACTCAAGAATGTGGGATGTTCAAGATCAATAGTTGAGTATTCTCTGCTCATCATGTAAAAAGAGATGGAATGGAAGTACCTTAGTTTGGTTGGATGAGCCAGGTGCAGAACAAAAGGACACAACGTCCTCATTTTGGCAAATGACATAGTTCTCATCTAAAAAACTAAGATAAATTCCGCACTGACGTGAGAGGCATTTTTCTACGAACCTGTACTAAATATGTATGGATACTACCCCTACTGAACTCTCTTTATTGTTATGCTATATCAAAGGTGTCATTATCTTCAGAGTTATTTACCTAGAACAAGCATGCAGATCACAACAGAATATAGTAAGAGTAGGTTACTGTTTGTTGTTGTGCTTTGTGATGGTTTATTCATCCTAGAAGAACTTGTGTGAAATGGACCATTCTTGATTGTTTCAACCTGGGGGAAGCTTAATAATAACTTTCAGGTCTTCAGGTAACCCCTGCTAAAATTACTACATCCACAGCTCACCATACATTATTGTGGTGGTAGGTAAGAAGAATGCCTCTTACAATTCAGTCCATTGGGAAGGCTGCCACCCCTACAGAAAGCTAAAAAGATCTTTGGAATCTAAATTAAAGAGTCACAAACTGCTCATTGCTCATGGAACCCCTGCAGGTCTCAAAGGATTCAACAGATCCCTGGTTGAGAAACACTAATCTAGCCAACCCTCTTTGACCCAAACTTCTTCAACAAAGTTCTTTAAAGTGATAAGACCAGGATTGAACTTGGCCACAACCACAAATGTTTTCTTGGGAAAAGACCAAAGAAGGCCCATCCATATAGTAAAGTATTGAAATGGATCTCTGATTTTCAGGAGGTGTGTGAGCTACAACTGCACATGGAACTTGATACAAAGATCAATGTAGCATGTTACCAGAAAATAATGGAGGACAACCTGCATTCATTTGGATGCTCCTCATGGGACACACATAGATCTTCCAACATGAGAATGATTCAAAACACTAAGGTCAATTTCAACCTTTAGTGGTTACAAATATAAAAAGCAAAGGTGCTGGAGTGGTCATCACAGTCTACTGACCTCAATATCATGGGACCACTTTAGAGAGAGCTCCCACACATGCAGTTTATGCAAGACAACCCAAAAATTTACAGAAGGTGGACATTTTTTGCTAAGAATGAGCAATGTTACTGTATCAGAAAATCAGGGGCATAATCCACAACTATCACAAAAACCTGCATGCCATTATTGATGGGGGCAATACACAGTAACTAAAAGTATACAAACTTTTGAACATGGACCATCTCATTACTTTCCATACAGCTATGCTTTGTTTTTAATGGTCATGCCTATTCAAGTCAATAGGCTGACCACTCAAAGGAAGTGAAAAAAGCCCAGGGATGTTGCCTGTTCAAAATCTTGCTTATGCAAAGTCACTGGACTGGAGATAAATATTATTTTTAATGACAAAAAACTTGAATGTTTTAGAAAAATGATACTGTTGCTGCACACTGTAAAGTGTCAGGAATGTATTTAGTATTTATGCAGACCAGTAAAGTTACCGAGGGATCTCTTTTAAATGTATAACATTTTTTTTTTTTACTGTAGCTGTCTCAGAAAATAGCAAAAACATTTTATTTGTCTTTCCCTGCAGCTAATAAACAGTAAAAGTACAAGGAGACCAGAACAATACATAAAACAGTGAACAAAGCAATGCTGCATTTTCAAGCCTTAGGCTATAATCTTAGATTTTATTATATTTTAACCGCAGCTAACAAGAGTTCGGTGGAAGTCTATCACAGAGGCATTGAAAAGGAAATGTGAATTATTTACTGTAAGAACATTCTCTGTTTCCTCAAAGTCTTCTTAAAGTGGTCATCGAAATTATAATATATGGCAATCATAGATTTGTGATTTTACCTGATATTAAGTTTGAATAATACCATGATACAGACTGAGAATGCGGAAGCCCGGTATGAATAGAAAATCATATTTCTAACCTTTATACTTTGTATATTCCAAATATGGTTTATATTTGTTATTTGGTATCTATATTTCTTATTTATAGAAAGGGAAATAAGGCCCAAGAGGAAAACCCAAGATTGGAAGGTCTAGATGTTTGACAAGCCTTAATTTTAAATCAGGTAAATGAGTCCGAAAAATAACACACATAGTACCGGTACCTAATATAAAATAATATCAGGCCAACATTACATCACAGTGCTTACAAAGCATGATATCAGTTGTCATAAACATCAACCGTGTCTCGTTTCATCAGGGGATGTAGAGATGTTACACTAAATGCATCATAATAAACATCACAAATTGGCAGATAAATTACCATATACATTATATGATTATAATATATGTGACTGTTACTATGCTGTGTAATAATATACTACATATACATATAATACATAAATAATACATAATATGACAGGTATATTGCTGTATTTAGTAAAAGTGAGCCGTAGTGTGTAATGTATATGGTGGGAAATAGATGTTTATGATATGGTGGGAAACCGTAGATGTATATGACAATTGATATCATGCTTTGTAACCACTGTGGACCTGATATTATTTTATATTAAGCCCACTATGTGTGTTTTTTTCTGACACTTAATTAACTTAACTTATGTCTTTTTTCAACCTAACCTACTATATAACTATGTAACTGTGTAAAACAGTATTACTTTATTCAAGCCTGCCTTCCGTCTCTCATTTACCCTATTTCTCATCTATCTAACTGACCAGTTGAATCTTAAAGGGATCCGAGGCACCAGAAAAACTTCCTCTGTGTTTTCCACTAAGCTTCCCATATGCAGTATTGTCCCTTCAATATTCCAACATGTAAATTTCTGCAGTTATAATATTTATTTTTTAAAAATAGTCTTTTCTTTACATATAACAGTTTTAGCTACCATCTACAATATTCATTAACATAACACACAAACTTTAATATTTATCTAATAATTATTCTTACTTTATGTACAATAACATTTATGACATATTTTCATAAACTGTTTGTGGTATTTATCTCTCTATCACTATTTAGTTGCTTTTTGGTCTCTACATTCCCCTGAGGAAGCCTCTCCTGCGAAATGCATCAGTTCCAGGGACCAATCTTATTGTATACATTATACTTCCTTCTTCTCTGTTTGTAACCAATTGACATGAATGTTGAATTTCATTTAGCACTATGAGCTACCAACCCCACTGGACATTTTGGGACTAGGACTACACGTATGTGTGAAATTGTATGATGCGTTTGCTTTATTTATTGTAAATTACTCACTGATATATGTTTGCCCCAAAAAACACTACTACTACTATTCTCATTAATTCCTTTTTTGTCTGATATTTGAGGGGTTGATGATGCAGTGATAACTTGGCCAACTAGTGGCCCTGCTAACAATTTTTTTCAGCTAATGAAGATTTTTTCCACTTTGTTTCGGCCTTGGCTAACCAGGATGGACTTGGCTAACAAATGCATTAGTGTATGTGCGATAACAAACTGCAGCCGCGTTGAGCTGATTTTTTGCTTTGTTTTGGCTAGCAAAGATTTCGGCTAATGAGGGTGATTCCAGAACAAATTATCTTCGTTAGCCAAGGTATCACTGTACTTTGAATTTCCTTAGAGAAAGAGGAAGCCATCAACCTATACCTCTCCATAAATATTCCAATACAGTGATATAACCTTTATAGGAGAAAATTTGTGTTAAAAAGTTACCAGGATTTCCTACCTCCTCACTCACAAGAACACTGCTCCAATCAAAAGCACCATATCTCTCAAAGTAACCCTGTGTTGAGTTGTGCAAAAGAAAAAAAATGCAGTTTAGACAGGTTTGTTTTTTTGTAAAAGGGAAATGATAATGTTCCCTCTGCTATAAAACATTCTCACCCACCTGTTTGCAATTTTGTTCTTATATTGAGGTGCACATTCACAGCTTTATGTACAGTGCTGGGTATTCTACTATCCCTCCTGGCTTCCAAGATGAATGAACTCCCGCATTAATTCCAGCAGTTACTACAGTTTCAGGACTCCCACAGGAGCCATGTGTCATTCTAATCTGGTGAATCAAGATGGCAAAAATAAATGGAACCTAGAAGGGGACAGGCTAAAGATGGTGGAACAGGCAACGGAATGGGTGAGTTTATTTTATTAGATATATTTATTTTAATGTAGAAGACATATTGCCTGTTCCCTCTTCAATAAATGACTTTTCTGATTGCAACTATCTAAAAAAAAAAGGTAGAAATGTCTTTTATTTTTCTCTCAGGCGCTATTGTTCCTCCTACCAGGTGCAACATCCTGACTATGTTTTGTACTAATATAATGACCAAAGAAAAGATCTACTGCACCCAGCTATCTGTAGACAGGAAGTAAATATTAGACTTCTCTTCATGGACATGCTGCTTGTGTTTCCTGTTACAATTAGAAGAGGACAAAATAGCTATTTTCTACTACAGACTGAGAATGTTTACTAGAAGAAGAAACAGTCAATACGGATTAAATAAAAACTAGTAATCGCAATTAATGAGGTACTATAGCCTGTCTTTCCATTCAGCTGCACAGATTCCACATATGTTCCAGTTTTTTCTCTACTCCATCTGTAGTAAATTTCTTTGTAATCTCCATCATTGTCCACAATTATACAACCTCCAATGAACAGCAAACACACACACACTTCCTTCTTAACCCATGTTTACTACAATATAGTTCCCCTTTAAATATGTTCCTTGCAGTTCTCAAATTAGGTGAAATGGTCATCTGTGATTTGGATATCATTTTATCCAAACATAACACAATGTTCAGGCCGTTACACTGAAAGCATATTTGCTACCATGCGGGGGCATGTTGACCTTCACAGATAACGTATTATTAATTGACCCTTTCACATTTCCAGCAACAAAAGCAGTTAGCACACACCCAACTTTTATTGCTTGATACTGGGAAATCAAGCCAAGTTTCTGCTTTAAGAAGCTTAACAACAATTCCAGGAAATGGGAATGAATACAATGTGCAACTATTTGAATGAAATATGGTAATGAAAAATAAATAAGGGTAGATATTTCAAACCCATAATATAAAGTTACTGGTACCTACAAGTGTCTAAGCTGTGCCATATCTGTTGAAAAGAGCATAAGTCCTCAGGTTTACCAAATTTAGGTCCACGGCTCATTTTGGAGAATATGCTGCATAAGGAGTAAGGCTACATATACACACTAGAGATAAAATAAATTATCATAATTGTCTAGGGTGAAAATCTGTACAGCGGTCCACTTGATATTGCTTATCAATTATCCATGACTGATGACCAAATGACCAACCAAGAATGACCACCTTACCACATGCTACTTGTCCTCCCCTCTGCAAAGACCAGAACTGTACAGTGCTTGTTTATTCTAATGTCAAAGCTGGATTGTTTCCATCTACAGAAATCTAGTGTATGTATGTAGCTTAGGGAGTAAGCTTAAGTAGGTTGCACAGTGGTCTCTTATCATCAATGGAATCCTTAAGAGCATGGACACTAGGGATGAGCGAGCGAGTTTTTAAAACTCAATCTGGCGGCAAATTCGGCTATTCTTGCTTACCAAAATTGTAAGAGAGAATAATCGGTGTAAATTCGCTGATCGAGCTAATTTAAAAAAAAAAAGATTGCGAGCTGTGCTGATCAATGAATGCAGTGCCGGCTGAAGTCCCCCCATTTAAAACCTCTAGTGCTCTCCTCTGCCAATCAGGGAGCACTGGAGGTTTTGAATGGGGATACTTGTCCTATTTACCCTCTAGTTCTGGGGATCACAAACAGGATTCCCAGGGCTGCAAGAATGATTGCAGCTCTGAAAATCCACTGCAATCCCGGGGCACTAGAGGTTAATTAACCTCTAGTGCCCGGGGATCGCAGTGGAACTGCAGAAGAACTTTCAATGGAGTTTCTCAATGAAGTAACTCAATGGAATTATTTAACTAACTGGAGGTTAATAAACCTCTAGTGCCCGGGGATCTTCTCAATGAATGCGGCCGTGGCACTAGAGGTTAATTAACCTCTAGTGCCCCGGGGATCGCAAACAGGAGGATTCCCAGGGAATCCTGTTAATCTTCCTGTTATAATTTCGTCAATCTTCCGATGGTTCGCCGAAATTTCGCTGAACCATCGGGAGTTCGAGGAAATTTTCGCATCTAGAGGCATTCCCACTCATGGACACTAATCATTTCAAATTATCACAAAACACACAGTTAAAGTGTATAGAGCTGTACCATGAAAGATGGGCTCAAAAGCTAGAGGTCAAAGTAACTTCTCTTTTTACTGACTTATCATGCCTTGTTCTGCACTGTTTTCCTGCAGAAGTGGACATCCTGGTGGAAGCAGGACTTTGCTTTCTTGTGTCAGCTCTACGCCACTATGGACTTGTAAGCTGACAATTGGTTGAAGAATATTCAAGAAGCAACAACAAAGAAAGATGCACAGATCCACAGAATGAATACAACAGAAAAGGGGAGATCCAGGCACTGTAGGTTTTCATATACAGCTTAACCTCCAGCAAGGACAGTAAGATGTAAGAAGCACAGTAGTGCCATTACCTAATCTTTTGAGACTAGAGTATAAGTAATAGCCTTCATCGTTTTCCTATGGCACCAGTAATCAAAATATTAATAATGAATACAATGAGTCTGATTTAATAAAGCTCTCCAAGACTGAAGGAGAAAGACTATCATGGGAGAACCTGGGTGATCGAGCCAACATAAAATGGATCTGATCCAGGATTGAAAACTTTTGCCAACTAATTTATTATTTAGGATTTTTAAGAAATTAATTATATGTTTGCTGGATTCCCTTAGTTCTCCCACAGTCTATCTTCTCTGGTCTTGCAGAGTTTTAATAAATCAGGCCCAATTACTGCAATCTTCCCAGACCATAAGGAAGCTAAGAAACCCAAACCATAAGATTTCTATCACCATGCTTCACAACTTGGTAATAGTTCCAAAAGGCTTATAGCCCCAATGTAGTTTCCCTATAAAAGGTGTAGTAATCCCTGGTTATTATTCTTCCTATTCCAGTAAGATATTGGTAAATAAAAAAAACCAAAAAACATTACATACAGAGGAACAAAAAAAGAAGGATTTTATAAGGTCTTAAAAAGCAAACCCTTGTTTTTCCACATGTTGCACTCTTGCTACATAACTCAGGGATGATAACATTGTTTGTGGGTTTGTATGACAGGCCACAGCACAAGCTGACACAGTAATTCTATCAAATGACTTATGTGAAACCTGTAGTCAAGGGAAACTGACAAACAGCAATACAACATAGGAACATTGTGACTTGCTTACAGTTTTGTGTCAAGAAGAATATTATGAAAAATAATTGCGGTCAAAGAAAACCTCATCTATTAATCTGAAGTCGGTGAGTTTCTGCTGCAGAGATGAGAAATTTACAAAAGCGAATTTTAGAAAGGAACATGAGAAAATGAGGGCAGCTGGTTCTGCACTGCATGGCACTGCAATTTAAATAATGAGTGGTCTTGTTGTTCTGGTGCACCAAGGTAGAGCTACCACCAGAAGAATTCCGGGCCCTACTCAAATGTGCCACTGCAGGTCCTGGTGTCACATGATGAACTCTGATTAGGAGCCCTGATATACAACATTCATATCGGTCATGTGTGGTAGGAGACCCCACCTACAGAGGGGCTGTATGCTGGTCATCCATGTAATGATAAACATACAATCACACATTGCTTCCATGATTTCAAATTAATCTCCTCTCAAAAATAATTAGTGCTGGAAACAGAGAACATTTTTTTAAATGGGTTCAATAAGATTTTCATTAGTATCTTTTCTCTATTCTGTTAACCAATATTAGTACTTCTCACTTCTGCCCTACTGATGCTGTGTACTGATTTATACTGTATATACTCTACTATTAATTAAGATTTTGTACCCTTAAATGCGATTAAAAAAGAATATTGTATGTAACAAGCTCTTGGTGTTGGAGACGAGGCATGAGTTTGTTACACACTTTACATGAGGATACAGCACCATCTACTGGTGGCCAACAACCTTCCACAAAAGATCATTTAAGAGCAAGTGACCCATCATAGGCAACACAAAATGACAAAACACTTTAAACTTATTGGAAGGGAAAACAATTTATGTAAATTGGCCACATGTGATTTTATTTTTCCCCTTTTGCATAAAGGTTTTAAAAAAACCACACCATGAATGTACTTATTGTGGTTATTTTTGTGGGTGTTTCCATTGATTACTGTTTTGAATGCTGGTGGTAACCATATATTGTGCCCTAGAATCAAATGAGCACAACTAGCAAAACAGTTTGTATTTGGACTTGATAATATATATATATATATATTATAAATTATATAGCTATAACTATATCATACGTAATATTAACTTATTAGTAATTTTTTCATATACTGGAGTTAAACATCACTATGTAGATAACAGATCCTTAAGTATCAATGCTAAATTCACTTATGCCATTTATGCCATTTAAGTTAGCAATTCACCCCCAAATTAAGCAAATACTTCTTACCTAGATTTCAAAAATGCCCTCATTGGAGTTTACTGTGATTGTACTAAGATCAACTGCAGTTGTCAATGCCTACGTTCAGCATTGTACAGGTTTGAGTAATCTTGGGATGATCTCAGCAACACAATTTACAAAAGAACTAGCAGCAAGCTGGAGAGAAAGTTTGCAGGAATGTGTAATCAATGGCTGTTGCTAACAACAAAGTAGGCAAAGTGTTCATAAACAGGTCTTATATATCATCCAAAATTTATGAAACATTCATGTTCCTATTTGAGCCTAAAGTGAACCTAAACTCTAAAAGCTGTGACTAGGGACTAGTCACCAGTGTTGCCTGTTGTCCCCCTGCATTGTTTCTGTAATAATGACTAGCATGTCGTGTTCTATACTGTCCCCATGAAGTGATGGGCACCTTGTTAAAGGACGAGTTAAAGGATTAGAGCTGTCCTCTAATGACTGTAGGGAATCTTCAGGAAGCAGCAGGACAGGTGTACAAAGAACAGATCCACAAAATGAAAAAAGCAAAGGCAGGGAGATGCATGCAGTACAGATTTCTCTCCAGCGAGCACAACAGTATCATCATCACCAATTCTCACTTTTGGGAATACTAGCAGTCAAAGCCTTCACAGTTAAGATATATATTAAGATATTTGCCATATTAGCCTGCTATGTTAAGGAACTGAAGTACAACTTATACACACAGTTCTAGATGTTTCCCATAACAATGCAAAATCTTTGAGCTTAGGTCCACTTTAAAAAAAAATCATTTTCTTAAGATGAATGCAAACTGCCTGTGCTGGTTATCTTTGAAAAAAAGTCTAAAGATTTCCAAAGGAAATATTGGCTTCCTATGAAAAACACTTAATTGCAGTTAAGCATCTCCATGGGCATCTAAGGAGTCTGGGGTCCAAGGCAGATGTTGGATCTTCTCCTATGATAATACACCTCCTGACAGATGCCGCAATCTTCAAAACAAGTTTTCTATCCAAAAATAATCTAATGTCTAACATTATCAAGCAGCCAAAAGCAAAGTACTACATGGGGGGAAAATTGATAGAAACTGTTTTTATTAAACAAAGTAAACACTCCTTACCTCCCAGGACCATACCAGCCTGGCAGCATTTCCTGAGCCGACATGAAGGGCAATTCTTTCTTCTGATTTTATCAACAATGCAGTCATTCCTTCCAGCACACAGGTAATTGTGCTGTCCTAGATTGGCAGAGCAATCATAGATAATTAGTTCTTCAGAAGAAGTTTAAGGAAACACAAAATAAATACAGTGATAATAATCTGCATTTTGCTATTTTGTGATGGAAAGTGCTTACTGGAAGAATTACAATCTAGTATCAATACGTAAATTATGTGCAAACTAGGAAACATAGTAAAACCAACAGCCACAAAGATGTAAAACATGAAATCTGCGAATTGCTAGTTCATACCAATACTACTAAAGACAATTGCAATACAAGATTATCCATCATGGTGAATGTCTAAAAATTACATTTCCTAATACATTTGGGTAATTAAAAGAATGTAGATTATTGACTCATCAAAATAGATTGCCCCTCTGCAAAGAATAATGCAAAAAAACACCCTATCACATGCAAGGAAATTGTACAAAAAATGGATTCTTACTTGCACATGATTGGATGGCTGAAGTTTGAAGACACTTCCTATTGGCTGTCCAATAGGGCACAGTTTCCTCTAGGGAGGAAACAGGGTCCTTTTGGATGGCCAATACCTGTCTAGCAGGCCATAGGCCATAGTTGCCCAACAGGGCACGGTTTCCAGAAGACTGCACATGATGCCACCGTAAGAGGAATAGTTAATTGGTGGATCACCTCTTTTAATAAGCTAGGTGAAGTATTCTTTGCAAGGGTAAGGTTTGCTATGCAAACAGCCTATGATCCTTAGCAGTATTTAAAGCATATCTAAACTCAAAGGCAAATACCTAATATACTGGTGTTTACCAGTTTTTAGATGTGGTGACTGTGTTTTTTTCCTTTAGGCTAAACTAGAACAGGAACTATATGGTGATTCTTCCAGAAATCCGGTGTCCTTATCATTTCCTGCCCACTGAACAGATCTTTATATTTTTGTTTTCAAAATTAGTTTTCCCTTCAGCCTGTTACATGTACATGTTATTGTTACCTTGTGTTTATATAGCTCGGAGTCCATAGCCATGTCACTATCACTCACTCACAATCTAACATCTATACCATAGTCATATGTAATTAGCACAGTCTACCGCCAATTAGAAGAGAAGCCAATAACCTAACTGCGTGTTTTTTGGGATGCGTGAGAAAACCGGACTGGCCAAAGGAATCCCACGTAAACATGGAGGGAACATACAAACTTTTTGCAGATAGTGTCCTAGCTCAGATCCCTACCACTGCAAAGGCCAGAGTGCTAACTTCTAAGCCAACCATAATACCATTGTTTGAAATCCAGCCTGTGTGACCACCATAGATCCATCCAGATATACAGTGGGGAAATGAGCATTGCCTCTCCAGTACAAGACAAGTGTAAAGCTGCGTACACACGTCAGATTTTTCTCGCCCGATAATCGGCATCGGCCAGATATCGGGCGAGAATCTGGCGTGTGTACAGTCGGCGTCGTTCATCGTCCGTGGATCCGTCCTGGCGAATCCATGAACAATGAACCACGAGCGATCCTAATGCAAGGGGAGGGGGAGAGCGCGCAGCAGGGTGCCACTCCGTCGTTCTCCCCTTCCCCTCTCCATAGAGCAGAACAGTGCTGTATGTACAGCACCGTTCATGCATCGTGTAGTCCTTTGTCGTTGGAAAGGATCGTGAAAGATCCTTTCAAACGACAAAAATTGCACGTGTGTATGCAGCTTTAGTAGGAGGATAACTATTCGAAACAAAAAAAAAGAGAAAAGGCAATAAAGAAAATAATGCAGCTACCACATCTAAAAAATTGTAAACTGCAATGCATGACATTTTAGTTTCATTGATGGGTTTGCCTTAAGGTATGCATAAAACAAGTTTTTAAAAAGAAAGCTCTGGGAGGGGGAAATATAAACTTAAAGCTGAGCTAAGGCCTAAGACAAATTTCCAATGGAGACATCACAATACCAAATTTAAATTCCAAGTCACATCAGAAGAGATATGGCAGTAACGCAGAGACTTATCTAAAACTGCAGAAGGCAGGAAGCAAAGTTACCATTAGGATGATTGAATGAATGGAGATTGTTACGTCTTCAATCATTCTATTAAAAAGATAAAGCCCAATTTGTCCTTTAATTATATCAAAATGACTTTTAAACATGAAATTATCCTCAGCGAGCCATCAATGCATATCTGAGTCTGCAGATAGAGGTGTGTAATCTTTAGAATGATCTTCTCATTTGCTCATCAATCTGTAGCTGGAGGCTGGTGTATGTTAAAAGGGTATTCTAATTCACAACAGGGCTAGATGGAAAATCTTCACTGCTAAATTGTATCAGATTACAGCTTTTCTCATATTCTGAGAAGCAGAAAAGAAAAGTTCACCTTCCATAATGAGTTTTCAGCTAGATGGAATCTTTGTTCAATATACTGCTCCTGATAAATGTGGGATCTGGGGAATTGAACATTTTTTACTAAATGAATGCAGCTTTTAAATCAAACTTTTCAGGTTTAAAGCTATGGTAGAACTCTAGCCAAACATAAGCATAGTCATTATAGCCTACATTTATCATATCATATACAATTTTGCATGCGTTACAGGCAAACGAGCCTTGGATAGAGTGGGTAAGGTTAAATGTTCCAGTTGGGGAGATTTTCCAACATTTTTCTGATGATATGGCTTATTCTGACTCTCATTATTTCCTCAGTTTTCCATTTCTCACTTGGGGCAGCAGTGCTGAGCAGGAAGATGATTTCTTTGATTCCAGCAATACAACTCCAGCTACTTAGGAGCAAATTATTGGGCAGCCTCAGACATAAGTCAACAAGGGACAAATTTGTAAAAGAACAAGTGTGGGGAAGAAGAATGAGGAGATGAGGGCTAATACAGGCCAGTTTGCCCCAAAAGTAAAATAATAATACTTTACACTGTACAACTTTAGCTTTGAATTCAACCTTTTTGGGTTTGAAACAATAAAAGAATTCTAGCGAAGCATTTATATACCCAACATGATCTGTATTTACCATATTGGTACCATTGTGCATGCATTACAGCCAAACTAGCTTTTGATAGAGTGGGAAAGTTTTTCATTCTAGAGAGAGGGCATTGCTAACTGTCTTTCTTTCCCAGTTCTGTTTTAGTTTCCCATATCCCACTTCTGCCAGCATAGGGGCAGCGGTGCTGAGGAATAATCTGCCATCCCGTGACTCCAGCAGAACAATTGCTGCTACCTGGGAGCAACACATTGGGCAGCCTTAGGCAGCAGTCAGAAACAAGAGTACAGAAGAACAAGTATAGCCAGGGATAATGTAGAAAATGGGGTAAAACTGAAGCCAGATTGCCCCAAAAGTGAAATACATTTTTTATTACATAAATGCAGCTTTGAATTTAAGATTTTTAGGTTTCAAGCTATTGCAGAATCCTAGCCAAACATCTACATACTCAATAGAATCTGCATTTACCATACTAGTACCACCGTGCATGTGTTACAACCAAACTAGTCTGAGAAAGATTAAAAACTCATTTGGAGAGATTTCCCATCATCTCTCTCTAATGACAAGGCTAACTCTGATTTCCTTCTTTCACAGTTCTTCTTTGGTTTCCCATATCGCACTTCAGCCAGCTTTTTATTATACAACTGCAGCTTTGAACTTAAGCTTTTTAGATTTCAAGCTATGACAGAATTCTAGCCAATCATCTACATACCCAATATGGCCTGCATTTATCATACTGTTACCACTGTGCATGGTTTACAGCCAAACTAGTTTTGGATAGAATGGGAAATGTTAAAAAAATAGGAAATGTTCCCATTGAAGACTATTCCTATTATATCCCATGGGGCAGCAGTGCTGAGGAGGAATCTACTGTCCAGGCATATTTAACTTTGTTCCTGTAGGCCGGTAATTAACACCATTTCTCTAATGACATGGCTTACTCTGACTGTCATTGTTTCCCAGTTCTTTTGCCAGCATGGGGACATTGGTGCTGAGGAGGAATCTGTGCCCTCCAGACATATGTGACTCCAATAGAACAAATGTGGCCTCCTGGAAGCAACACATTGGGCAGCCAAAGTTAACAGTCAGCGGGGGAGAACTGTGCAGAAGAACATCATCATATAGTACATCAATATATCATATTGGTACTGTTACATTACTGTATGGGTATTGTTACAGCCAAACTAGTTTTTTATAGAGTGGAAAAGGTTAAAAACTTTGTTCAGACTGAATAGAGTTTACCAAGAATTTGCCTCATGGACTACAAACTTAGGTCCCATGGATTGATTGCCATCTGGACAGCCTTAATATAATTCCTGTTTTTACTACTACTCGGCAGGCTTCCTCCAAACTACCAACCCCCCAAATTCCAAAATGGCACTGTTGCCACCTAAATTCACAGTCGTGTGCCAAATTACATTTCTGTATGGGTCGTTTCCTTGTCTTCTATATACAGCAGGTGAGGTCCTTAGTCCACGTCACTGTTTGCACATTTGCACATTGTTTGGACATTTCCTATTGTCTACCAAGGTATCTACTCAGGACCCAGAGGTGGACACAAATGGACCTGAAAACTGCACTAATAAGGGACCCAGACAGAGGAAAAGATAAAAAAAACAGGGACTTAGTGATAGAGTGCAGAAATAATGGGAGAGGGTTAGGATTTGAATGGAGATGGAATTTAAATTGTGCAAATGAATCCCAAACTTCAGTTTTTAAGTACAATTCCAATTTTCTCTTATTTACATAATATAGATGTCTCTGATTAGATGCTATGTCTGGTCAATAAAGTGATGTAAGTAATCATAAAAAATATTACTGTCCCTTACCACTGTCAGCACAATGTACTATTTTGATACTGAGAAACATAAGCACAAAGGAACAAAAACAGATTATTTTATAATAATAGTGAATACATTTTACCAGCAGATGGCAACTGAATAGCATCTATAACATCTATAACCATGGCTTAAACCTGTCCTCAGCAGGAATAATTACATGTTCTATTCACTGCATTAATACCCATGGAGATATTTATCAGTTTGGTACATTTTGGGAAAACATTTCAGAAAATTGTATCCATTTACTTGGTTACATTTGTCTGTCTACAATACTTTGTTGGCCTATTTTTCTTAAAGGCAAATGAAAACCTTCCTGTAAAGTTTCCCTTTCAAACTTAGCCCCTTTGCCCACACTACTTTAAGCAGGTGAAGTCCATCTTCCACCCCTATAACTATATTTCTAAAGATCTGATGCTTGTCTAGACCCATAGAAGTGGACACTAGGTCAATCTGTGTTACTTGGAATGAGATGATTACCAACTGGAGGAGAGGGCTATCTACCCCTGCATAGGAAGATGGGGGGCAAGAAGGCAAGGAACGTACAAGGCACTTAATCATCCCCACACTCCAACATAAAAATGTTAAATATAATATGTAGTATAATAAGAACCAGGAGCCTCTTTGGATACCATATATATAGAACATAGAACAAACGATTTTGGAGGCAAATTTACTAAATCAAAATAGAGCAAATAAGAGAGAAGATAGTCTTAGGGTTTTCAAATACTATACAATAGACCCTACTTTCCCAGCTAGCTCCCTTTATTTAGTGTGCCCCCGTGTTAACAGCCTTTCTCAACCTTCTAATCCCTGAGGAACCCTCAAAATAATTTTTAGTTCTGGGGAACCCCTATTAAAACCAACTTTTTAGAGGTCATTGGGAAAAAAATCCTAAAGGTGTTCCCCTACAGTGGTGGCCAGAATATCAGCTTTATAGACACCTAAAAACATCATTGGAGTCATGTAACTGGGTCTACCAAGTGGTGTTGACCCCAGAACTATGCAGGCATCATTGAATTGGAGAATAATTAGTGATTAATCAATTCAAGGAACCCCTGGCAATCCCTGGAGGAACCCTGGGTTTCCACAGAACCCTGTTAGAGAAAGGCCGTGGCATTTTAACCTTTATTGTGGCTTCTGTAGTCCTAGAAGGTGATGTCATCATCCTGCTAACAAAATCAAGGGGAATGCTGAGCACTCCAATTCTCGCAAGAAGATGCTGCAGCACGGCGAACGATTGTCTTTTTATGAGCTTTGGGTTACTTGATATTCCTGGTGATCTCTGGAAGGATGATAATGTTGCACTAGCCTAAGCATAAGATATAATATCTTGATTTTTCCAGTGAGAGGTCTATTGTCAAGACTTCTTCCTTTATAGAGTATGTTGTATGAGACATGAAGTTCTCATTTCTAATACTAATCCCTTTAAAGCAGAGTTAAACTTAAATAGTCAAAAATTGTGAACAGGCACATTCTCTATTGCAGAAGGGAGGGGCGATGTTCCTGAAATAAACTTACCTGTCTGATTGCAATTTTTAAATTTATATTCACCTGTTCTCGCTCCATCGAGAGCACCAATATATTTACCCAGTCTTCTTTCAGGTTTATGATCTTAGGCCATCTATATTGGCCCGGTCAGAATAGCATGAGTTAATTTATTACCAACAGCCATTTATGCTGGGATTGTATATCGAACTGCACAGCCCAGTGTACATTATTGGGAAGATTGTGAGCAGCCAGATACATTTACTTTTTTGAAGAGCGGACATTGCCAGTTATGAACCTGCCTGCTCACAAATTTTTCATATTTTAGTTCACCTTTAAAGCAGAGTTATAGTACGAGAATATGTACGCAGTTATTGCTGACTGGGTTCTAACCAATGTTTTTCAACCAGGGTTCCTCCAGAGGTTGCTCAGGGTTCCTTGAGCAAAGAGCAACTTTTGACTCTGAGGTCAGTTTAACTGACACCAATGATTTATTTGGCTATCTGTAATGGTGACATCTGTCCCACTGGTCAGCATAGTAAGAGGCGTACTGACCACTACATGAATGTACTGTGAGCTGTAGCGGTTCTCCTCTATTATAAGAGTTCTAAACCATACACCATGCCTGGTTGGTGTTGTGATCCTCCGACGTTAATACCTAGCTAACTGTGTTATCTGCCTGCTTGATCAGCTTTTTGTCCAGGCAATTATCATTCTCTTCAGGTTCAGCAATGGCAGGTTTCTTAGTCTTTACCTGATAGATCCGCACCTACCTGTCCCTAGAGACCACCAAACTCCTTCACACGCTCTTATCATCTCGCATCTGGACTACTGTAACATCCTCCTCTCTGGTATTCCACTAACCTGACTCTCCTTTACAATCTATTTTGAATGCTGCTGCCAGACTCCTTCCCACCTCTCCTTTTCTGCTGCCTCTGTTTGAAGTTCTCTTCATTGGCTTCCATTTCACCTTCATTTCAAGTTCCTGTGCTTTGCCATCAAATCCCTCCACAACTCTTGTCCCACCTACCTTTCTGACCTGGTAGAAAAATACTCCCCTAGCTCTCTTTGCTCCTCTAATGACCTACTAATGACTTCCTGACTTAAAACCTCATCACACGGGTCCAAGACTTTTCTGGAGCTGCCCCGACTCTCTGGAATGGTCTTCCGCATCCTATTTGGCTTGTTCCTACTTTCTGCTCATTTAAAAGAGCACTGAAAACCCATCTTTTCAACCTACCTACCAGTCTTCTTTCTCTTAAAACCCTCACTACTTCCCACCACTATATATCTCCCCTCCTATTGTGTATTACTTCCCCCACCTCTTAGATTGTAAGCTCTTCTGGGCAGGATCCTCTTCTCCTATATCACTGTCTGTAGCTGTTTCCATTGCTTGCCATCTCTTGTCTGGGCCCACAGAATCAAGATGCCCAAAATTGTGCCTATACCAGCCATGTTCTTCTATTCAGAACAAGATCTACCAGGACCAGAAAAAGGCAGCTGGAATATAGTTGCCTGCTATCAGCAACACAAACATTTTATCTCTGACACACATACAATCTCTGTGGTTTATTAGGTGAAGAAGTCAGTATATAAAATGCCAAATTCCCTGCAGCCATCTATGTCCTTATCACTAAACTCTGAGTGAGCAATTTCTGCTTTCAAAGGAATGTGTTTTTCCTTGTGTTTATCCTTGAAAATATCTTGTAGTTCCCTTTCCGAAGAACGCAAAGTGCAGATTCCAAACAATATGTATTTAACTATAACTATAGAAATCTGAAAATGAAGCAAGAGAAAGCTGACAACCTTTTTTTTAGCGGGCCATGCTCCTTTAAAGCCCATTCACACCTCCGACTGTAGTGTGTGACATTTAGGTACCTAAATAATGCCGTAATATTTTGTTTATACTTTTTGACATTTGCTTTGAAGAGGACAAAAAATATCCCCAAATACTAACACATTCCAGTTTTGGAATATTTAGCTGTCAGCAATGTTAGTGTCACTATATGGTATGACGTCTTGCATTTCATGTATAAATTGCATTTTGTAGCCTCCATATTGGAGTATATACAGAGCTTGTTTTTTGGATTCATGTTTCTTTTACTTCTTCAAATAACTTGGCAGATTCAAAGCCAAATTCCAGACATGTTTTATTTATTTTGGACAATGAACAGAAAGATAAGAACCTTGGTCTGCCTTGAGGTAATAAGTTTATACTGCCTGACTTCTATGTAATGTTGTATGGAATTCTCAGCATATGTCCTTATACTGCATAGACATCCTCTAATATTGTTCCCTATGTATGGATTCTGCACAGTACAACTTTTCTTGTCCTGTATGCTGTGTTATTCTCAGTATCTGGTCTTATTCGGAATGTTATACCATTCTTTGTTATTGTTCCCTATGAATGGGTACAACACAGTAACACTTCTCTTGTCCTATATAATTCTTGGTATCTGTTATTATTCTGTATGTATGGACCCTGCACAGTAACACTTCTCTTGTCCTGTATGGTGGGTGTAATTTTTGGTATCTGTTATTATTCTGTATGTATAGACCCGGCACAGTAACACTTCTCTTGTCCTGTGTGCTGGGTGTAATTCTTGGTATCTGTTATTATTCTGTATGTTTAGACTCTGCACAGTAACACTTCTCT
>NC_092858.1:17085035-17118809 GCF_032062135.1 Pyxicephalus adspersus
TGTTCCTATTCTGTATGTAATGACTCTGCACAGTAACACTTCTCTTGTCCTGTATGTTGGGTGTACTCTCCACTATCTGTTCCTATTTTATATTTGCAGTCACTGTACACTACTACCCGTATTGCTCTATAGTCCAAATTTAACCCTCAGGATTTGTTATTTTGTCTACATGAATACTTCATACTACCACTTCTCTTGTACCCTGAAAGTTATTCTTGGCATCTTTCTCACTCTACAAGCCTTCTGATTTCTGCATAACATCTCCTTTCTTACTGTGCACATTCTTGACATAACTTTGTCACCAATTCCCTAAATCAAGCTGCAAAGAAGATCTTATGTACTCACCCTGCCTGCTGCTTTCTCGAGAAAGACAAAACAACTTTGGAGAAATATTCAGAAACCTTTGCTTTAGGTGTGTTACTCTCCCAGTCTCTTTCTGCACTCCGTGGTTACTCCCGTAGACCCCTGAGGTATTACAGGACCCAGTGATGTAAGGGCCAGCAGACCGGACCACTAGGTGCATTCGGTGAATAACTTTCCCTAAAGTTTTTAAAGATTTTTGATGGGTGATTCTCCTACACATTTCAGTTCTTCTTTGCAGGGCATCCTGGTTTTAGGTATTTGATTTAGAAATAACAGACATTAAGTCTTCTTTTAAAGTTCCTTAATTTATCTAATCAACCCATTTAATGCAATGAGTCTCAGTTCAATATCACCCTATAAACTGTGTCACCAGGTTTCCATTTCTGCTTTACCATAGGAAATATCAGCATGACACTGACATGCTTTGGACATACCAAATAACAAAGCTAATGTCAAATTTAATGCACTTACTTTACAAAGCTCAGTGGGTGAAGTCAAGTGTTCTGCTAAAATTAAATTTTTTACGTAGGATCTACATTAACAAAACGTCTAAATATCTATTTACAAACACCTACCAATCAGATAATATACCTGGATCACATGACCAATATATCCGGACTCAGATATTGGTTACTATGTAACTATTGTATGTAACTGCCAATCAGATCATTTAACTGGATCACATGACCATTATCTCTGGACTCAGATATTAGAAACTTGTAATCACTTATTATGTAGTCCCTAATAAATAAAATTCATATTGTCTATGGAACAAGGATTGTGCAATTGTGTTGAACCCACACTAAAATGATAATCAGGTTTTGCTTTTTAGTACAATACCTAAAACTTTAATACAATACTTAAAATACGTAAAATTCTCACCCTCTATGGCTCTCTTAAAGAAGACTTTACAGCTTCCGCAGGTGAGGACTCCATAGTGGCAGCCAGAGGCTTCATCACTGCAGATTAAACAGATCTTCTGGGGCAAAACATCAAAATTAAACTGAGAACCTTGGTCTGGGTCATCAGGCCTGTAAACAGATAAAGACGTAAAACAAAATATTTCATAAAGTACAAGTCACAGATAAAATACAACCATATGTTAAAAGAAAAACTCTTGGGAATAATTTGAATGTAAACTAAATGCATAACATAACCCCAACGTCCTGGGGGTGGAAAGAGGCACTGTCAATGAAATTCAAAGTTTAGATGCTACTCAAGTGTCACAACACCTGTGATGGGCAGCAATGCATATGTGTACCGTGAAACTTTATAGTTCGTCAAATGTAGTGGAGCTTTGATCCAAGCATCCTATTATTTTAACAGTCAGGTATGGAAACTTTAGTTACACATCCTGTGTTTGACATGTTTCGCAACATACGCTTCTTCAGGACTGATGAGGCCTGGTGTCATATCTGAACTATATTAACAACAAAAAATGTTTTACAAATACATATCCCATGTTTTTACAAACTGCACAATATACTTTCTTTTCAAACAGTTAAATCATACCTGCCAAGTATTAGAAAGAAATAGGCGTTTTCATCAGTCCCGAGGAAGCTTATGTTGCGAAACGCGTTGGACAATGTGTGAGATTGGATGTATGGCTAATCTTTCTGTACCAGGTAACATATCTTTAAATTTTATAATAAATTATATTTGTAACTTGAAAAATGTGTGATACATTCCATAATTAGTGCTAAATCTATATTTGGTTATGTCCATTTTTTGGTTGTAAAACCCAATAATGCTGCAAATGAGTTTTTTTATATTTCTCCTCCCAAGCAGGAGAGAATACAGATCTCTTATTGCTTGCCTGTGCTTATTCTTTACTGGGTTACTGTGTAAATCCGAGCAATTCTGAGTGCTGTTATCCTAGGTCCTTGTGTTCTCCACAGCGATTATTATCTCAGGCTAGTAACCCAGAACAATACTTGGAACTACATTGTATCAAGTGACAGAATGACCTGGCTTTATATCTCTGCATGAAAACTAAAGCTTCCAAAGCTAAGGCTTCATTTCTTTAGTACATTGTGTGACGTATATTTTACTGAGAACAACCAGTTTATTATTTGACCTTTTTCACGCAATCTTGAAGGCCTGTTTTATTAAAGCTCTCCAAGGCTGCAGAGGATACACTTTTATCAGTGAAGCTGGGTGATCTAGCAAACTTGGAATGGATTTCCTAAAAGTCATTAGCTATTTGTTAGCAAATGTTTTCAATCTTGGACCAGATCCATTCCAGGTTTCCTGGATTACCTTGGAGAGCTTTATTAAATCAGGGCCACAGACTCTATTAGATGTTGTGTCTCTGCCCACCATTCTAATATTTTATGTTTACTGATAGTACAGCATAAAACAATCAGCATAAGCGAAGTTCCTAATGTCTATTTTATGTCAAAATAATTTTGGTTACCTTAAAAAGGAAGAGTGGATATGAACAGAAGTAAAAAGCAAAGTGGACAGAATTCATTCTTGCAAAAGTTTCAGCATTTCGAGTTAAGCATTAAGGCATTCATCATTCATCATTTTGGGACAATTTCAAACCCCGTCTGGTCATAGTATTGACACGCACATTTCTGAGTGGGAAGGGGGTTAAGAGGGTTTGCGGTAACGGCATTTACTGTAATTCAATTTATAGGAAAATTTGCATGTTAATCTTGGGACCCTACAAGTCTACAAAAACTTTACCTTTTTTTGCAGAAAGACTATTTTTTAAGGAAGAACAAGCATGTGTAGATTGCCCTATCAGTCGCCCCTACCACGACAATTTTGGTGACAATAGCAGTCTTTCTCAACCTTTTTACCATAGGGGAACCCTTGAAATAACTTTCAGGTCTCAGGGAAATCCTGCCAATAGTTATGATATGCCCAGTACATGGCACACTAGCCTGATGGTTAATGGAAAGAATATCTCTTACATTGGTAGGCAGTAAAAAGAATGCTACTCTTACAGATAGCTAAAAAGACGTGTGATGTGAAATATACATTACACAATGTACTAAAGAATTACAGCTGTAGCTTTGCAAGCTTTCATTTTCATGCAGTGATATCAAGCCAGGTCATTCTGCCACTAGATGCAATGGATCTGATTGATTAAAGCTCTCGAAGGCTGGAAAGGATACACTATCAGCAGTGAAGCTGGGTGATTCAGTAAACCTGGAATTGATCTGGCCCAAGATTTAAAATATTTGCTAACAATAAATCAATTCCAGATTTTCTGGATCACCCAGCTTCACTGCTGAAAATGTGATCACTCCAACCTTGGAGAGCTTTAATAAATCAGCGCCAATGTATCAGTGGTAACTGACCTGGGAGGCATAAATTATTTACTGCAACTTCTGGAGGAGTCCAAGGTTTACAAAACACTGGTGTTGAGAAACACTACAATAACGTATTTCAGATCTTTGTAATTAACCCACAAGGTCGGAAAAGTAAATTCACAACATGGTCTTAATGTTCACTAATATTCTCAATATTTTTATTGCATTTTTTATAAAGTTTCCTCATCATCTCCAATTTACCTGGAGCAGTAGATGCCAGGATAGCTTCCCGTATGAGACTTGTCATCACCCATTGCAGAGTGTTACACAGCAACTCACTAAGAACCATCAGTCAATATCAACACTTCTCATTATTTATTCATTAGCAACAGGATTCAATAGCTGACAGCAGTGGGAATGTTTCCTGCTGTGTACTTCAGATAGAAGTAAAGGAGATGCCAGGATTTCTTAAGAACTTTGTTGAAGAAAGAAAAAATAAGAAGAGTAAATAAAAAGATTTTAAAAGGTTTTCAGCCATCAGTGGATGGAGGTTCAATGTGAATGTGATAGTGTAATTGTTCAATTTAAACTTTGTTGGTTTATATTTTTTATAAGGAAATTCTAATTTGGCTCCTGTGATTTGTATACGTCCGGTAAATATATTCCTAACAGCCAAATTGACTTTACGCTTTTCTGGAACTAAAGAGAGTGCAGAGAAGGGCAACTAAACTATAATAATAATAATAATAATAATAATAAAAGGAATGGTGGAGTTATAAAGAGAGATTAGCGTAACTGAATCTATTCTCCCTTGAAAAGAGACATATAGGGGGGATATGATCACCCTGTATAATTATATAAATGGTCCATATAGAGAACTCTCTTCCACATTATTCACTTTGAGATCATTAGAAAGATCAAGAGGGCACTCTTTGTGTCTGGAGGACAAGAAATTTATTCTCTGGATATGGAAGGGATTCTTCACTGTAAAGTCTGCCAGATTGCTCAATCCCAAAAAGAGATTACTAAGGCAAATACATGCTATCAGTAACATGGAGGTAACTACGATATGAGACAGGCAGATAATGTCAGACTCCAGTGATTCCTCCAGATGTTGCTAGGGGTTCTTTGAGCAATGAGCAATTTGTGCCTCTCAGGTCAACTGACACCAATGATCTTTTTCATTTATCTGAAAGAGTACCATTCTTCCCAATGGCCAGAAATGAAAGAGACATTCTTCCCACTGGCTGATATGCTAATATACTGTGGGCTAAGGGTATATTTATTATATGGGAGTTCCCTGAAGACCTGAGAGTTATTTTCAAGGGTTCCCCTATGTTATAAAGTCAAGAAAGGCTGATCCACTCAATGTAAATAATCCATGAGGATAAAACTGTAAAGCAAACCATGCAACAGTATGAGGCACATTGTGGTTGTCAAAAAATATGAATGTCAGTAACATTCACCATATAATTTAAGTTAAAAAGGGTCTAAGAGCCCATGTTGTACTGCATTGACAGTGGTTGGTATACTGCAATTTTAGTTACTGTCCTAGAATGTCAAAGACCACAGAGGTGGGACTACCTATAAGAAGAACTGGATCTTTAAATGAGAACCCTATTGTTCACCATGATATCTTTGGGAGCTACATATACCAATCTACATACTTTACAGTATTTATTGGCTTCCATTATGACCATTTAAAGGATTAATTCCCTCAAAATTTAAACAAATCAAAAAAATATCAAATATTGCAAGTACTAAACCTCCAAAGCCCATCTAATGACGAAATAGAAAGCACCCTTTAAAAACTCCAACCCTCAACTATTAACAAAAGAAAAAAATTATTCCTAAGCTATTTTTGATTTATCTGACTGATCTTTCCAGGACTTATTAGGACTTCATAACAGCACCACAGGACCAATAAAGGTCTCCACGAGAAGGCCAATGGAAGGTGTCCACATCACCAAGCAGCAGATGGTTCTTGCAATTCTGCAGTCCAAAACAAAGAAAAGATGGTACTTGGGGCAACACATGACTGTCTCAAGTGGGCCAGTTAGTTTATAGAGACCTTTTTTGACTATCAGGGCAATTAGCTAAAAGGAAATAGTGTTTGTGATAAGAGGAATTGCGCACAAAGGAAATATGCAGCCAATATTACAAACTTACAAAACTCAACTCAAAGACATCTGTGCATCTCTTACCATTACTTCTGCTAAATAAAGCCATTTATACTGAATCAATTAGCATGATTTATTAAAGCTCTACAAGCCTCAAGAGGATACACTTTTATCAGTAAACCTGGGTGATCCAGCAAAACTGGATTTCTTAAAAGTACTTTGCTATTTTTTAGCAGTGTTTTCAATCCTGGACCAGATCCGTTCCAGGTTCGTTGGATCACCCAGCTTCACTAATAAAAATGTATTCTCTCCAGCCTTGTAGAACTTTAATAAATCAAGTCCAATGTCTCACTTAAAAAAAAAGGTGCAGCACTTCCTTTTTTTTTTACTTTATTTTTTTTTAATTTATACAATAACTAACTTTACTCCATCGGCCAGATTTATTAAAGATCTCCAAGACTGGAGAATATAGACTTTTATGGGAGAACCTTAATGGATTTCTTAACAAACATTTGCTAATATTTGGCAACTGTTTTTAATCCTGGATCACCCAGATTCCCTCATAATCATCTATCTTCTCCAGTCTTGCAGAGCTTATATAAATCAGTTTCAATGTTCATAACTTCATGATTCAACACAAGTATGTGAATCAGTCCTGAATTTGCTTGGAACATGATCTTTGCAGCTCCAGTGCTCAGCATTAAAACCCGAGACAGAAATAAAGAATTTTTAAAATGGTGGTTAACAGTGGCAGCCCTTTTATATCTCTCAGCACAGCTTTCAGCTCAATGTCATTATTCACAGGAACCATGTATATTTAGAATTAAAGGACGCTTGTACTGGCTTTGAGATAGTGACGAGGTACAAACCAACAGACGATGTAGGAAGAATAAAATCAAAAATTTGGAGTCCATGCCAGCAACTCCCAAAAAAAAAAAACCGAACCTTAGCTAGCTGGGAAAAACATTTTCCTGTCTATGTCTCATCTATAGATTTCTCCTAATTTCCTGAGACCCAACAGGAGGTAAAATGAGATCCCTCTAAAGCAAGGTGACACCTTAAAGGGGTTGTAGCCCTTCAGCATACTATTAGAAACTGAAACACCTAAAATGGGTCTACCACTGAGATATAATGTATGTTGCATTCAAAAAATGCCAATTGCCTGGATGTAAGGCTAATAGCTGTATAGTCAATCACATACCTGAAACAAGCATGGAGATACCTGTATAGCATGTGCAGCAAATAACTGAACATCTGAGCTGCATCCTAATTTTGGTATTAAATGCAGAAGATTAAAACACCAACCAGGAAGGCTGTTTTTTTTAGGACCAGGTCAGCAATGGCAGCTTAATAAGCTTTCAGTAAAAGGTCCAGTTTCGGATACGGGTCTGCTAGGAGTAGATCCACGTCACCTTTACCCATCAATAACTCTTTATGGTATACTTGCTTACAACCATGGTCACAGAAAAGGTTTGGGGGGCATTAAGCCTCCATTATAGGAGGTGATTACTGTCATTTCATAGTGATAAAAATCAGTAAAGGACTTTTACTTGAACAAACTCCAATATTGAAGCCACATATTAACTTATTTTTCCACACTCAGGGGTATATTAACCAACGGAGAAGGTAAAGTTTTTGGACTTTTTCTACACAATGCATATAGTTTACATTGTGGTGTAATAATCCAAAACTAATCTTTCGCACTTACTATATTTAGAACTGGAGAAAACATTGACAAACATTGTGGTCTAAAGGCCAATCACAATCTTTGATCAGTTGTTAGAACAATAAAATGCAACTGGTTGATCTAGTTAAGATGATCACATACAAACTGATGTTACACTGGTAATACTGCCAAACTGCAGTGACTTTTTTTTGGATGCCAAGAAACCAACAAACGGGGTGTCTCTAATCCTAAATCCAATGTTTCTCAATCTCTTTGACTTAGAGGAACCCCTTCAAATAGCTTTCAGGTCTACAGGGAACCCTCTGGTATAATTACTATATCCACAGATTCCAGTATAATAGTTTGATTGCCATTAGCATGCCTTCCAAATTGCTGGCCATTGCGAAGGCTGCTACACTTACAAATAGCCAAAATGGTCGTTGGTATTAGTTAAACTGACTGTCACAAACTGCTCAAAGACCCCTTAGCAACCTCTGGTGGAACTTTAGTTTTCCACAGCACCCCTGGTTAAGAAACACTGCCTTAGTATGTCTCCAATTTATTGGCTGAGCCAATAAATCCTAAAATTTGTACAATCTGACTTACATGATCGCAAAATGTCAGTAGAGAAGATTTCTCCAAATGTACTCATTTTGTACCTGTATCTTTGTCTACTCAAAAGAGATATCAAATTATTTTAAATAAATTTACACAGAAGAGCTGTATTGATGATATCAATTTGTGATAGGTAGTCAAAGAGAAATTTGCACTTACCTGGAATATTGAACATAGGGTAGATGAATCTGGGGTACAAAGCCATCTTTCACAGTTCCTGATTCATAGGCAATCTGTTGGTGGCCATTAAGGCTCAGGGGTTGGTAGGGGTTTTGAGAAGTGGTGGAAGAAGTGGGTAACATATAAATGGTATTATCAGATGATTTACCTAGATTAGATGGGAAGTTTTTATATGATGCTGAAGACTCAGTTTTGCAAATATATTCCAGAGGATGGTCAGCACCTAGTGTTGGAGGACTGGATGATGGTACTCCATAATCTGGGTAGATGGCACTTTGTTTTGAAGGTTTCAACAAGGAGACCCCAGAATTTTCCTGTTTGACTTTCCCCTCATGGTGTGAGCAGGAACTTTGACACGGGTATTGGGATAAATGCTGGGATGAACTTGGAGGTGAAGCTGTCTGGTCACTGGTAGCATTGTCCTCAATGTGTCTAGACAGGTATACCGCACTTCCAGGTAATAGGGGCATACTGCTTAGGTTTCCATCCGGTGGCATAGTTGTATGTCCAGAAGTCAATAATCCATGGCTTCCACCCTTCCCTTCCAAATGATCCTCTCTAATATACTCCAGGGTGGCCTGTTCTTTAGGCAATAAAGAAGAAATGCTCTTATTTTCAGCTGCTGTGGCCCCAGTCCAAACTCCAGCCTCCTCCTTACCAGCTGTGGGGTCACTAAGGGTCTTGGTCAAGGTTGCAGATGTTACAGAGATTTCCTGTAACCCTGGAATGACATAATCAGCCCATGGGTGGAGGTGACTGGATGCTGAGGTGTCCAGGATGGAGTCCAGGACCTTCTCCAGCTCATTGTTATCAGAGGATTCTGGTCCTCCTCCCCTCTTCTGATAAGAGACCTCATCTTCTGCTCTTTGATACATCAAACTGTCCAATGAAATGTCCTCAGGGTCTTCCATCTCTTCCAGGAAGTCCACCTGGTCTGTGCCACTCATGTAATTGTTGGTTTCCATTTCTGAGCACCTAGAGTCTACTAGACATGGCTTGGTCTCATCTTCCATGGCTAACTGTAATAGGTAGCATCAAGTCAGAGCTTTGTAATCCTCAAGAATTCGAACAACAAATGACTGATCCAGAAAATACAGTATTTATGGGAAATCCAAAGCTAGAAGATCCCAACACTACAGTGACTTTCCTTGTCAACTCTTACCTTGGATGGATTGGCACTGACTTTTCCTGACAGTCCCAGATGGTCGGTAGGTCTTCTCTAAACCTGGCAATGAAGCCTGTGTGTGGAACTCATAAAGAACCTGATTCCAATTACGGACGATATCTGTGCAGCTTCCGATCGGTATTGCTTACTTGTATCTGAGGCTTTCTGTGTTTTCTGCTCTCCAGCGCCTTGGTTGTAGCTGCAGCCTCCTTATGTCTCTGCCTTCCGTTTATACTGATTTTTTTAGAGCTCTTCCTAGATTGCAGATCCGAGGATTTCACATCGATGCCATTAACCATAAAACTTCACCACTTCCATCGCAATGTTCCCCTTACCCCGGGCTGCAGGTGGGAGTCTATGGGACTTCTTTCCTGCTGCCCCCTGGCGGAAAACGATGCTTATAACAGCTGGTGATCTTAAATCAACTGAGCCCATGCTTCTCCTATTCCAAGAACTATCATTTATAAAAGATTTTACCTAACCTGCCTGTATTTATTTATAGACACATGTATTTAAAAAAAAAAAGCACATTCTATGTGTGCATATATTCTCAACATGTCATTAGGATTCTCAGACTCAGGCCTATTTATTGTAAAGCGCTGCGTAATATGTTGGCGCTATATAAATCCTGTTTAATAATAATAATAATAAGACAAAAAGATGACAGTTTGCATAGATCATTTCCAGGACTATTTGATTTGGACATACACCAAGCAAAGTTTTAGCAGCCTTTCTATACCTTTTAACATGGGAAACCCTTGAAATAGCTTTCAGGTCTTCAGGGAATCACTGCTATAATTACTATATCCACAAGCTACAGTACATTGGCGTGGTGTCAGTAGGAAGAATTCCTTTTACATTGCCATCCAGTGGGAAGAATGTCATGCTTACACATAGCCAAATAGAACATTGTTGTCACTTAAACTGACCTGAGAGGCTCAAACAACTTATTGGTGAAAGAACTCTAGCAACCTCTGGAAGAACACTAGTCCTTCCTCTCAGGCACGTTGTCTTGGTGTCACCATTGATTCTGCCCCTTCATTTACCTCCCAGTATTCAGAACATTTCCAGGTCCTGTCACTTTCACCTACGCAACATCTCCAAAATCCGCCCCTACCTGTCCCCTGAGACCACCAAACTCCTTGTACACGCTCTTATCATCTCTAGTCTGGACTACTGTAACCTCCTCCTCTCTGGTATTGCACTAACTGACTCTCTCCTCTACAATCTATTATGAATGCTGCAGCCAGACTCATCCATCCTTCCCACCGCTCTTCTTCTGCTGCATCTCTTTGTAGTTCTCTCCATTGGCTTCCATTTCACCTTAGAATCAAATTTAAGCTCCTGTGCTTTGCCTTCAAATCCCTACACAGTTATGTCCCCACTTACCTTTCTGACCTGATATAAAAAAATAACTTACCCTCCCCTAGCTGCTCTCTTCACTCCTCCAATAACCTACTAATGACTTCCTCACTCATAACCTCATCACACCTACAGCTCCAAGACTTTTCAAGAGCTGCCCCGACTCTCTGGAATGGTCTTCCTTATCCTATTCGGCTTGCTTCTACATTCTGCTCATTTAAAAGAGCACAAATCCCATTTTTTTCAAACTTGTCTACCCATCTACTTTTGTCTTTTGAGACCCTGACTACTTCCCATCACAGTACATATCTCCCACCCTATTGTGTGTTACTCCCCCCACCTCCTAGATTGTAAGCTCTTGGGGGCAGGGTCCTCTCCTCCTCCAGTGTCACCGTCTGTATTCGTCTGTCATTTGCAACCTCTATTTAATGTACAGCAATGCGTAATATTTTGGCGTTATAAAAATCCTGTTTACTAATAATAATAATAATAATAAGCCTGGTTGAGAAACTCTGGTTTAGTAGATTTAATAAATATATGGAATTGGATAATATTCAGTTATATACTAGGACCCTTCCTGATATTGACTAAAAAACCAACTGAATAATGATCATGATGCTCTTCCTGTTATTGACAGAGCATGGACAGGAGCAGCTGGTGGTCTTGCGTTGACAGAATTCCAACTGATTGACAATTAAATTTTCACTGAAAACAGTATTATTATTATTATTATTATTATTATTACACTTAATTTATAGTTCTTTACAATTGGGGGATATACAAATGACAGAGTGCTTAATGTCTAAAAAGTACATGTTAAAGTACATAAAAATTAAACCTCCCTGGTCACCCAAATTATGCAGACCCAGAGCAATGTACTATATGTTGAAGTATATGAAAGAGAGGGGTAAAAAAACTCTTTCTGCAGACTCCTCAACTTCAGTTGTTCATGTCAAAAATACTGATTTGTGTTTACCACTTAAAAAATTCTAAATGCTACTTTTAAGAAGCTTGATTTTTTTGGTCATATTTTTACATGGTGATCAGTGCTTTATTCACTATAGTAGATTTTACATAAAATGGTGATCAAAACACAATTTACTTGAATAGTGTAGCTGATTGATATATTTGAAAGTGATGTGCGCAGCCCATTCATTTGAACTGCAGGATCGCCGTCTTTGGAAAAGTATTTCAGGTCTTTATTACAGGTTGGCATATGTGGGTTTGCAGCAGAAATCAGCTTATACTTGTAGGGGACATCATTTATATCATTTATAGGATTCTGAGACCATTCAGACTCAGCATTCCCTGCCATTAAAACTATATATATATATACATATGTCACCTTCATTGTCCTTTAAATGAGACATTTGCTTGCTGTGCCTTCGCGCCACCTTTTTGAACCCACTCTTTGTCTGTCATCCTATTCCATGATCTCTTTGTCCACCATATGAAGTTTAATATATAAGATCCAGTGGTCCATCAAACTTCTAAATCTATAATGTGATCCTCTAACAAAACAGTGAAATTCTAATACTGTGAAATGCGTTGGTTGGTAATTGCCTAAAAAGTTTAAAAGACTAAGCTAATACTTGTATAAAAAAGACCTCAATTCTCCTCACCACCCATGTACATGGAGTTTATTGATGCATATATACAGGTAGTCCCCGGGTTACATACAAAATAGGGACTGTAGGTTTGTTTTTAAGTTGAATTTGTATGTAAGTCGGTACATTATTTTATTAAATGCAATAGGGACAGATGTTTGTCTCAACATATTATTAGGCAGCGTGGTGTCATTTACTATATAAAATCCTCACTGTGAGTTAATCACAAACAAAACAAAAAAACATCTTTATGAAGCCTAGACATTCAATAATTTCTAAAGCAAGCTGAGCTTTGATATGCAAAAATAAACAGCTGCATGGTTTGTCTTGGTCATTAAAGAGTTACAAGAACTTGCAGAAAAGCGAGCTAGGAGGTATGCTAACTCCCCCGCTCCCCCCTCCAAGCCCCCATCCTGCACATGAGCGAGCAGGGAAGCCCCGTTCGTATCTAGGAGTCTTCCGTATGTCGGATGTCCTTAACCCGAGGACTACCTGTATATACTTTTGCCTTTGTTGTGCTATTTAATACATGCACAATTCAGATTTGTATATATTTTATTAAAAATATTTGCAAATAACAAGTTTTTTTAGAGTAATATGTGATATTTGTCCGTTTTGGCCAATTTATAGTCCCATTGTCTGGAGACGATGTACAATGCTCTGTTTCTCCTAAACCTCTGAAAGTAAAATTGTGGCATATGTGGCAATCTGGTTGACATTGGCTACTATCACATTGGCAAATGATATTTGTTGATCTTTCAAAGTGAGCAATTACCAGATTATTCATGGAGATGGAGATAAAGTTTTCTATGTCTACAAAACTGAGATTTTTATATTCAGGTTTTAGGAAATGTTTAGCGTCAGAATACCAGGAATTAATTTGTGATGTCCTTTATGGTAATATATTATTGCTGACATGTCTAACATCTATGTTAATAGGTTAAACAACCCATTTTATTGTTTCTTAAAGTATACCTACTTTTTTTATGTTTGTTGTTTCCAAGTTCTTTGATCATGTACTGTAATAAAATGTCAAGAGAAAGGAACATTCTGAAATGAATTTGTAATTATTATGAATATCAAATGCATAGTATGTGAGTAGATATTATCCACATTATATGGGCAGTGAGAAGGTTACTTGGCTTCTACCTAAACTGGACTTAGATCATGGTTGTGCGCACATGTGGCTCAATCTGGGGTAATATACTTGTGTCAAAGGTGAAATTCAAACAACTCATGGAATTCTGTGATATACTGCAAAAACAGAAAGGGAGGGAACTTTAAAGCAAAAACCAAAAAAAGTCATCAGGATGTAGGGCTAAAGAAGGAGACGGAATGGCCCTGATTTATTGAAGTTCTCCAGGGCTGGAGAGGATATTCTTTTATCAGTGAAGCTGGGTAATCCAGCAAACCTGGAATGAATTTCCTAAAAGTCATTAGCTATTTGTTAGCAAATTTTTTCAATCTTGCACAAGATCTATTCCATCACCCAGCTTCACCGATGAAAGTGTATTCTCTCCAGCCTTGGAGAACTTTAAAAAACTTTTAATAAATCAGGACCAACGTCTCAGCTGTGGCCTTTTCACTAATCACTATTATAAACTATCATATTTATTTTTTCACTTTTGTTCATTGTTTTTTGTAATCCAATATTGCTGATCTTTCTGAAACAGCCGCATGGATAGAGCACTGGAGATTCAACTCTCCATTTGTCCAAGTGAAAACCATCAATGGACTGAAAATGATGGAAAAATCCCATCAACAGAATAGGAATTTTCCAAACTGAACACTAATTACATTGACAAATGTCTAAGGACCCATTGCCACACATGCATCATGAGAATACAGGCATTCCTGTATGGTTAGGCAGCTCACTTACTTGAAAATGTTGTCTTCACACCAAAGTGGATACAAATACATGTTTTCTGAATTGCCTTGCTCTGCAAGTGTGCTGAAAGGTGAATTAGAGTATGGTGGCTCAGTGGTTAGCACTCTAGCCTTTACAGCGCCAGGTTCGAATCTCGGACAAGACACTATCTGCATGGAGTTTGCAGATTGTGAGTGTGTGTGTGGGTTTCCTCCTACATTCCAAAAACATGCAGTTAAGTTAATTGGCTTCCCCAAAAATTGACCTTAGACTGTATCAAAGACATATGACTATGGTAGGGACATTAGATTGTGAGCCCCTCTGAGGGACAACTAGTGACATGACTATGGACTTTGTACAGCACTGTGTTAAATGTTGGCGCTATATAAATACTGGATAAAAATATTAGCATGTGGAATCCCCAAGAGGCAGCGGTTCCTGGTCTAAGATGGTCAACGAACTGCAACCTCACAGCTAGAATAAACCTAGCCTAAATTATTATAAAATGAAACAAATACATTTTGACTTTAGATATTTAACAATTGTTTGGATAATATTGTTACTTTAAATAATAACAAGAGGGACATTGAACTTAATGCAGCTACAGGAAAAAATATATTTCTAGCTTTTCTTACCAAAATTTCTTTTTTAGTTGCTTGTCACTGTCTTTTTAGTTCAAAACTTAACTAAATCATCTTATAATGACAACCACAATAACCTTTTTATCCTGCATTTGTGCAAACATTTCTTGCAATTGCTCACTCATCAAACAGATTTGAAGGGAAAATTCTCTGCCTGCCCAACAACATACACTTTGATTTTATAAATTGCTTGCAATGTTTGGAAGTTGGTTGATTCTGTAATTGTCACAATGTCCTCGTCTCCTGTGTACACTGGCAGAACACCTTGACAGCATCTAAATCTATCAAACTGTCTTCCAGAACTGTGGTTTGAGCAGTATGTATTACGGGAGGAAGTGAATTTTAAGGCGAAGAACAATGGATTCCTTTCTTGGATTTTTCTATGTTACTGTTACTGTTCTTTTTCACTCTAATTCTAATGCAATTGCTTTTACAGGGTCAGGCGGCACAATTGACTGTAACTGTCTGGCTGCATAATAGTCACAGAAAAATTGGATAATCCTCTGTAAAATAAAAAGTAATGCAATAACACACAAAGCATGTATTCAAAAAGCCAAATTTTATAAATGTATTGGAAGTCAGCCCACCCCTCTACTGCCAAAGCTCACATTTACCCAGAACATTAGAGATCCACCTCCATGTTTCACAGTAGGGATGTGCACTTTTCGTCATAGGCCTGGGTACGTCCTTTCCAAGCATAACGTTTCTGATTGTGTCCATAAAGTTTATTTTTGGTCTCATTAATCTATAAGATTTTGATCTATTCCTTTGGATGCTTGTATGTATTCCTATTGATATATTGTAAGAAAGCTGGTTTGTGGTGTTAGCACAGTACAGGATTGTTTCTAGCAACTGAACCATGCAGCCCATTTTTGTTCAAGTGCTTCCGTATTGTGCATCTTGCAAGAACAACACAACTTGTTTGCAAAGTTTGCATTTCAGCTGAAGTGGCCTGTGGATTTCTCTTTGCAGTTGTAGCTAAAATCTTGGTCGGTCTACCTGACCGTGTTACTGGAATTTTTGCACTTTTTATCAGAGTTTGAACATTACTGACTGCCATTTTCAAAACTCTGGATAACTTTTATATCTTTTGCCACACTGGATAAATCAGCAAGCTTTTTTTTGCGAAACCATTGACAGTTCTTTAGCTTTCCCTATGGTTTGGTATCCAACAAAATCAGTGCAGCTGTGAATGGATTTCAGTTAATTTTTTAATTCACTAGTCATTGACATTACAATAAATAAGTTACAGGTCTGTACACACCTATATGGAACCAATATGTGTCAACTCTTATGTATCTTATCAGCTCCAACATTCAAGGTATGTACATTTTTGATTAAACCAATTTAGGTAATTTCAGTTATAAATATAATTTAAAAAGTTTACAATTATGCACAAACAATCATTTAATCATAAATTACTTTGTCTGAGGACACTCCCTAAATAATGGAAAGGTTTGCAGCGTGATCAGTCATATTTCCAAACAATGGCCAATATTTCCTAAATTCTGCCAGTGTATGTAAAAGTATGAATGCAACTTTGTAATGTTTCATTTTTAATAATGCCTAAATGATGTTTTTATCACAAAGCATGGCAAGTTATTTATAAATGAAATAAAAGTGTTTAAAGTGCATTATAATAAATGTTTGGATGAGTTACAAAGGTTTAAATGATGATTTAAAAAAAGCAGCAAAAGAATAAATAAAACCTGAAGAGTGTGCAAAAGTAGTTAGAACTAATTAGATTGGTCCTGGTAATAAGGGGGAAAACAGAAACACAGTTTATTCATTCATTTTTTACTTGTATCAGCTCTAAGAGTGCCCATATGGTATGGATATTTTATGTTTCTCCCCAATGACTTACACAACCAAGACATGAAGACATGACACAATAAAATGCCATCCACCACTCATCTGTAATCACATTGCCTTTGGCTACTTCGATCTTTCCATTAGTTCAGGCCTGGAAATATTTTTCAGTTTTTTTTACTTTGTATTATTTTATTGTGTTAGTTAAAATATAAAGTGTTCAAGTCTCATCCCTATGAAAGCCGATTTGTAATAACATGTCAAAAAATCTTATCTTTCTTTTCTGTCATTGATTGCAAATTCCCTTTTAGCCGCTTGCCCTGAAATGTTGCATTTGATTAAACTTTCTGTATATTTACAGCTTTCCAGCCAGTGGAGATGTCTTATATTTCACAGTTTTTAGTTGGCGGGTTGAAGGAAGAACAAAATTGAAAAGGGAAGAAAGCTTAATTTTCTGAAAGATGGAATAATAATAGTAAAAAAAATCCCTTGCAGTAGAGCTACTTCCATATTGCAGGGGTTAAATGCTCTTGTGCTTTTGTGTAGGGAAAATGCAAGTAGAATGTCCTACTAGGTAGTCCTCAATGACAGGACGAGTTTTAGGGTGTGGGGAAAACTAAGAAATTACCTGGGGCCCCGGTTGACAGAATGGGACAGGGTTCAGAAAGTTGGAATGCTGTACATTGGGGTTCTCTATTTACCCAGGTTTACTAAGATTGTCCCTGCCCAGCAGGGGGCACTATCTTCTACTGTTTATTGCTCTGGGTTATGAATGACCCATTGGCATTCACATACAGGTAGTCCCCGGGTTACATACGAGATAGGGACTGTAGGTTTGTTCTTAAGTTGAATTTGTATGTATGGCGGAACAGGTACATTATTTTATTAAATGCAATTAGGACAGATGTTTGTCTCAACATAATGTTAGGCAGCGTGGTGTCAGTTACTGTAAAAAATCCTCAAACTTTACGGAGCCTAGACATTCATTAATTTCTGGAACAAGCTGTGCTTTGATATGCAAAAAGAAACAACTTCAGAGTTAGTCTTGTTCATTAATGAGTTACAAGAGCTTGCAGAACAGCAAAAGATTTTTTTCTGCAATTCATGCGGACCGCCCCCTCCCCCCTATCAAGCCTCTGTCCTGCATACAAAGGAGCAGGGAAGAGCAGGCAGCATTTCCTTACCTCCGGAACTACCTGTATATATTGCAGAGCTAATAGTCCTGTAATATAGGAGATCAGTGCCTGTGGCTGCAGCATGGAGAACTGTGGGGGGAGGGGCAGGGGGATGCACAGAGGAGGAGCCTGGTGGAGAGAGGTGGTCAAGAGAGGTGGCACTGAAGAAGTTTGTTGCTATTTTACTAATTGGAAAGTTATATGGTCACCAACAAAGCAAAATAAAGTACTTTATACCATTAAAAAGGTTTTGTTCTATTTGTTTTTTTAAGCTATAAAGTATCCATTGCTCCTATTATAAATTATGTAAAATTGTAATTTCCTGTTGATGACAACTCTGTTTCAATGAAAATGACAGGCAGTCTTATTATCTCTACCCAGCTTACCCTGCTGAACTACAGAATTCCAGGTGTGCTAGATCACCCAGATTCTCACATGATAGTTTACCGTGTTTCCCCGATGATAAGGAATCCCCATCAAATAAGCCACCCCCTGATTTTTGCTCAAACAATTAAAATAAAGCACCCCCCACAAATAAGACATCCTCCGATACATGATACTGTGTGCCTCTGTGTGACTCCTCGATGCTGGCTGCAGTGCAGAGTGAAACTGAAAGTAACTTCAAAAGACAAGCAAGCTGCTGATCCCTGCCCTAAACGAGTCTGTTACCCGGCGAGTCAGTGATCAGAAGGGGACAATCAATGGAACATGAGTGATAAGAAAGGGGACAATGAATGGCACAGAGTGATCAGAAAGGGGACAATGAATGGCACATGATTGATTTTCAACAATAAATTTGTACTGTAGTCTTCTTCATGGAAAAATAAGACATCCCCCTGAAAAAAAGACCTAGGGCATATTTTGGCATTTCAAAAAATATAGGACAGGGCCTTATCATAGGAGAAACAGGGTATCTAGCAGCTCAAGCCAACATAGCAGATTAAATACTAGACTACAGTAAATGACACTTTCATACACGACCAGTTACTACTACTACTCCTGGCCTTACTGTTTGCAGCACAAATATGGAGTTCTGAAACTTTTTAAAAAACCTGTATACAGTATGTATATATATGCATGTAACCTTATTTATTGTACAGCACTGCATATTATTTTGGTGCTAAAAAATTATTATTATTAATAATATTAATAATAATAATATTAATAATACAAATAAGAATATATAATATGTAATAATAATAATAGTAATAAATAATATATATATGGATAATTCTCAGTAAAACAATTACCAATCATCTCTTTATTGAGAGTCACTGGATTTATTGTTTTTAGGTTGTAAATCCATTGGGTTTCTCGATGTGAGACATTAAAAATATAGCCTAAATATTTACGGACTGGTGAGCTCCATTAGATTACATTTCAGTTCTTAGATTTAAACAAATAAAAATTAAAAGTGTCCTATCATTTCACTAAAATTATTCACACACATACTCTAGTTCTTAGTGGTATGCACGATTATTCTCTCTAACTCTTCCTAGATTTGTACTTTTATATCGAGTTGCTCTTGTTATCTTTGTACTTAATGGTTACAGATAATTTGTAACCTTTGTAATAATAACCTTCATAAGTTTAAAGCTGATCTCAATGTTTGATCCATAAATAGGTTTCCTTGTTCTTTAGTGGTGATTTGTAATTTTAGCTTCAAGGACTCGGCCAAGATGAGAAGTAAAACCAAATTATCTTGTGGTGTCACTCTGCCCTGATACCGGTAACCACAGCAACGTCTGGTGGAAGATAATGCTTAGGTATGGAGTCTAGTCACATGCTGGCAATGATCTGACCATGCATCTCCATACAAACCTTTCTATACCATGCCCTCAGCAGAGAAAGCGTTCTGCTCACATGTTCCTCTGCTTGGCCACACTGGGCCCTTTAGCTGCTGCTCATGAGGAAGTGTAGCTACGTGCACGACATTGTACAAGACTTTATGCACACTATACGCATGTACGGAAAAGAGCATGCACAAATGAATAAGCATGCATGTGCTCAATGAACGTTTTTTGAGGGCTACCTAAAACATGGTCAAGCCTCTTTGTGTTTCTTGTTTTTTTTCTGCCTTGACCTCGGCCTGTCCTAACTTTGATTCTCGTTTGCCCCCGGCCCTGCCCTTTGACCATTTTGACCACGATTCTTGCCAGCCACTTGTCCCAAACTTGGACTTTTCTGACCTTGATTCTTGCTTGCTGCCGGCCCGACCTTGGCCTTTCAACCACCCTGCTTGTTGTCAGCTGTCTGCTATAACCTTGGCCTGTTGGCTTCCTGACTTCTACCAAGCCCCAGCCTGCCTTGTACACCAAAGTTATCTGATTCCACTTGTTTATGGTAAGGAGAGCCTGGGGACCGGGACCTGGTGATATCTGTAGCAAAGCTGTCCTGTGGCCAATCGAGTTACTGGACCATCACCTCCTGCTGGGTACCCCAGTGAAGACCAGGAGTCGCTTAAATTCCTCTATTAGGCCCGAAATAACAGAATGGCAGTGTTGTAGGGAGCTTGAATGGTATGTTTGAATGTATGTTTCAGGGCCCTACTTATTTGCCTATTTTGCCCATTTTGTCTAAAACCATCCCTCTACTTGTTTTTATTTTCACTTTCACCAATGTTAGTTAAAAAAAACAGTATACAAAATAGTAAGTATTTAATTTATTCTATGATTTATTGCTAAAAAACTTTATATGTGGGGGTTGAGATGTATGTAACATACATAGATCAGGAGTCAGGTGTATAAACTGTACATAGTGCTGGGGTCAGATGCATTTAAAATACATAAAGCAGAGGCAGGTGTAGTGAAACATAAAAAGTGCAAAGGTTACATGTAAAGCCAAGCTAAACTATTAACACACCATAAGATCAATTTCATCACCACTCATTTATTATTCACACAGCAGGCACAAACACTGTATACAAATAAATACACACATACTTCTCAATTTTCTAAGATTTCTAAGAAAAAGGGACAGCTTTTAGCGAAAAGAATATAAAGAAAAGGCACCCCCACCCACAACAAGTTACATAATAAAATATGCAAATAGTGATTAGTGAAGTTATTTTTTTACTATTACTCTATTATTATATTATTTTGGCATTTTAAGATGTAAATTCAATAACATTGCAGGTTGAATAAAAGGTTTAGGGCCCATTCACATATATGCACTTTATTAGGAAATATGTGCACATGTTCATGTTGCCCATACACATAAAGTAATAACACAATACACACAATAACAGGGCATGATTTAGAGCCACATAAAATGTTTGCAGCTGCTGCCGCCTTGTGGCGCATAGGAATAATGTTACACAAAGGCTGTTCATCCTTTCTCCCAACAAAGCCACAAAAGTGAAATATAACCAATCACAGCTGCAGATGCAGAGCAGCTCAGTCTGGTTTAAATTATTAGGACTTCTGCATAAGAAAAAACATGCAGTTTACATAATTGCATATTTGGTGTAATCCTAGGATACGCAAATTAAAGCTGAGTTTAAGGCTTTAGACCCTCAGTGTTGGAGTTGACATGAGAAGAGGGCACAGGGTACCCAATATTTAGAAGTAGCGGTTATTTTGTTCCAGCCGAACATAGGACACGAGTGGTGGATGATAGCTGGAATGTAAGTGGGTCTGACAAATGCTTTTTCACATTCTCTTAAGTGATAAATACTTGCAATAAGTATAATACAGGGTGAGTCACTGAACTAAGGGCAAATTCATAAAGGAAAATCATGTTAAACACAGATGAATGTAGCTTTAAAGAATGCCCTATCAGGCTTTTAGAAAGATTGAACCAGTGCTGAAGCATGCTTAAAGCAAAATTCACCTTTGGAGTTAAGATCTGTTCTGAAAAGTTTTTTTTAACAACCATTTGAACCATTTCAGATCTCAGGGAACCCCTGATATAATCACTATATCCACATCTCATAGTATATTAGAATTATGGTCACTGGGATTGAATGTCACCCTTACAGATAGCCGAATGGATCATTTGTGTCAGTTAAAGTGTCCTGAGAGTCACATAATTTTTTATAGAACAGGAAAAAAGCATGTTACTGTTTCCTGTCTGCACCCCCTAGGGAGATTTCTCTTCACTATCCTAAAAGCACAACAGGAAATAAAAGGCAATCTCTTTAAAGTTAGCAGTTAGAAGCAGTATGAAGACCTCTTCAAGGAGAATTTCCCTTCACCTTCCTAATTTCCTTCCTTATTGCTTGGATGACAACTCAGTATATTAGGTTTTACCAAATAGTCAATGAACAATGGTCACCCGGGCTATAAAGTGGATAAATGTGTCTATTTGGGACATGGACAGGAGTAGAAACTTGACAAGAGAGCTAATTTATTTTTATTTATTTATTAAAAGTAAGTAAAGTAGTAATTTATTACTTTATCTTATCTTTACACTTTAAATTGCCAGCTACTTTCTGGCTGATAGGAGTAATATCAGAGCGACTCTCGAGAAATAACCAGGATAGATGCTGAAGGAGAGATTCTCTTCTTTTTGATGGCAGGTTAGTGTGGAGTCCAGGGAAAGGTGCTGCCAGCTCAGAAGGGTAACTTTCTTGGTACAAATGGGCTTCTGCCCTTCTTCCTGTGCCATGCAGCCTTCTCTTCTGGACAGGTGGCAGGAAGACTTCTTCCACCACACACATGTAATGACACCAGGGCCAATAGTGGAAAACCTTGGGTCTACTAATACAGGGGCAGGTCGCCATGCACAGTTGCCTTTAACCCCAGAGTCCTGGCTACTATGGCTTCCACAGCAAGGTAGATTCTCCTAAAACAAGCCCAGGAAGTCATTTAGGCCTCCAAATGTGGGTAAGTGCCCAGAACTGAGGGTACTGAAGAGTAAATGTGTGCTTTGGGGGAATGATGGTGGAAGAAGTTTTTTTTGAGGGAAAGAAGACATGTATTTTTGAAGGCTAAAGGGGGACATATATATGTTAGAGGGGTTCAGAAGGATATATGTGCTTGGGAGAAGGGGGTGTACTGTGGTTGGAGGGTTAAGGAGAACATTTGTGCTGTGATGAATACAGGTGGACATGTATGCTTGATGGAGAATATGTGTTCTGGGAGGGGTCCTGGGAGGTGTAGAGGAGATCATGTGTGCTTGGCAGGGAGGTTTTGTTAAGGAGGACCTGTGTTCTGGGACGACTAATATGCTTGAAAGAAGGTTGGTAGGGAGAATCTGTGTAATGGGGAGGTCAGTAGGAAAGGCAACATTTTACCGCCCTGCCTCTAATGACCAACAGCCAATGGGAACCTTTGCTAATATTTCCATCAGATACCCATCTCCCAGCTGGGTAGTAAGAACCTATTTCCATTTCATTGTGGTTGGTAAGGCCAGCACCACTCCTGATAGCCACCATTAACAAAGTGTTTGGCCAGTCAAACAACTGGTTGGGAGCCGGCATCATTAAGGCAACCCTTTTCCCGTTCATTGTTCCTAAACTTTTTTTATTAGTTTGTGAAGTGCTGACCACCCAAAGCTCGAGAAGCTGACCACCGACACCAAAATCAAAGTTACAATGTTCTGTATGATCTCTGCAATTATATTACACTTTTTTCGTTTTATACTGAATAATTAATCACTAACTAAATACATTTTTAAAACGTTTTTTTTTATCAGGGGCAGACTGCTCATTTTTGTTTGCACATAAAAATTTTACAGTGATCAGATTTGATTTCACAAGGTCCAGTTTGTTTTCCATATTATTTCATTATGACTATTCGCCATTAAGTGATCTTCGTATGATTAAAGCGTCTGAACGCATGCTTTAAATATTCTCAATTGAATCATTTTCCTCATTTTTATTGCAGAAATAAAGATAACATTTATGTCTGGTTATTAGGAGACCTGTTACATTTCAGCTGAATTCCCAGCAATGCCCTGCAATTTACAGAACAGATGCAGAAACAGGTCGCCAATTTGTTTCCATATGCAAAACTTCACAACAGCCCTTCATAAAACTATAAAAAATAAAATAAAATGTGTTACTGTTAAAATATTAGTATAAAAGTAAAAGGTATTGTTTAGGGTATCCTATTTACAATGCCTCTCAAATTGTTGGATTGTTGTTCAATGCATATATAAAACATATATAATGTATATAAAAAAGGAAAAAATAATTAATAGTTACAAAATATAAATGTACGTACACATTGAAAAAAACAGGAAAAATTAAATAAGGAGAGAAGGGAAAGAAGGAGGGAATTATGGTTGATTAAGGTAAACTATAGGTTAATAAGATGTTAAATAGGAACACATTATACACACACACATATATACATTTATATAATATAATATTAAAAAATAATTTTAATAAGTAAAAATAATGTTACTTGCTTCTGAGCTGGGTTTATTAACTCTGTCCTGTAGGTATGTTTGTGACAGCAATGGCTGTAATAGCTTCTGTATAACTGGAAAAAAAGTTGGGTCACAATGCGGGATGGACCACAGGATGCCCACACACGCACCTTGTAGGAGTTGCCATCACTGACCTGCGTTCATCTTGATCTGCTTGCTGACCAGGGCTTCATGTAAACCCGATCGGCCTGCTTCTTCCGGACCCTGGCCTGAACTTTATGTTCCTGCTTCCATATGTGTACCTGTTGCACTTACCTGTTACTGTATGGCCCTCTTTGAGAAAAGGAAAATATGTTATCCAATATTACCTTCTGGCAAACCAAATTATTTTGACATGAAAAATTTGAACTTGCTGAAAAAAAGATTTTTTCATTTTGTAGATGTGTGTACACATTGGATAGAATTAAAGTATAAAAAAAGAAGAAAAAACAAAAAATTGCAACAAATCATAGTGTTAACAATATAAAAACCTTTTCTTGAAATAAATGTGTTGCTAATAAGGTATATTGTTTTGTAAAATGAAAATTCTATTATATAAGATTTTATATTAGTTGATGGCTGTGACCACATTGTGAAAATGATTTCCATAAAACATTGTCATGTGGTCAGCGGGTTATAACATTTCACAATGCTCAGCTCTTCTTCCTACAGGCTGGTATAAAATCGTATTAAACCAATAGAATGTCCAGGACAGCTTTATGGTTTATCAGACAGTTCTATTTACAACTGAATATTGAAGAAAGATGAATGAGTAATGCTCACCATACCCAGCAATATGTTTTTTGCAAGTTTACCAGCTAATTAATGTAACTGAGGTTAAAAAAACTAAAACTAGTGCAATGCTATTTGGAGGGATTCTTTTAGCAAATCTAAGTTGCGTATTTTGTAATTACATATTTTGTAACCTGGGAAATGGTTGCAACCATCAAGCATGTTAGGCAGATTGTTGTGCCTGAAAATGGATGGAAACAAAACAAGTGTATCAATCATTTTTTTAATTCACATGGATATCTAAAATGTTCTGCCACATGCGTTCCTAAAGGCCATGAAGTCCTCCTTAGGCATCAGGTGCTAAACGCTATAGAAAGAGAATGAACAGAGAAATATGGAACAAATGTTGCTTTCCTGGGTTTAAAATTTAGCATTCGTTCTTATATTTGCCTAAAGTAAACCTTTTTATAAGAGACATATGGGAGCTGCACAGCAGACTCCTGCAAATGTCAATTATATGGTTACTGCATTTACATTCTGGATTCAATGCCTTTTAAGTTACTGACATTGAACATGCATACAAATCAGGAAACTGAGACATTCACTAGACTTCCCAATGCAGTTCTGTGCAGTGAGGGATTTAAAGCATTTAATGCAAAAAAAAAAAAACATTGTAGCCAAGCATCCAAGCATCCCCAGAATGAGAATTCAACATTTCCAGGCTTTCCATGTCTTACAGTCTTTCTTCAACTACCAGGCGAGTCACTGATTTGAAACAAACAGATGTCAATCAGAAGTAAGTAGTCATGGATAAGAAAGGTATCCCTAGTTTTATAACTTCAAGTTTAAAGCATACCTAAAGTAAGAATTGTTACTTTATTTAAAATGGTAGACAACTCTTTTATTGAAAGTAAAAATTCTGTTAGTTTGTGTTGTTTTAAGGGGAACACCGTTTTATTTTTTTTTTAAAAAAAGGGTGAAGCACTGCCTCCTTAATTCTCGATCGGCTAAGTGATCAAGAATGAATGGGAGCACAAAGCTTCCCGGGATACCTACGTCACACATTCAGGGAGGCTCTTGGCTGCTCCTTCTTTGCATGCCCAAGCATCTCGGCAATGTGCAGAAGGAACCTTTTCATCCATAGGGAAAAAATTGCTGAATCTCACGCGTGCGCAATGAGATCGGCAAGTCTTTCCCCAATCTACTTCACCCAATCTCGAGCCTGCAGTGTGAGATCGGGGGATGTAGGAAGAAGGATGCAGAAGAAGAGAGGAGAAGATATCGGCACCTGGTGCTCCCTCTGCCCCGGGGCAAAGACAGATACCGCGACATCACAGGACCCGATGGAAACCACTTCCCAACGGATACACTGATCCATGGGATTGAAGGTAAGTGTGATTTTATTGTTTTAGGTGAGTTTTGGGTTTACTTCCCCTTTAAATCAACAATTTCACACTCAACCTCAATTTCACACTTATCATCTTCCCTCCTTTAAATTTCCAATGTCCCCCTGACATATATCTAACTGTTAACAACCCTGTTATTCGGCCCTCCCCTCAGGCATGTTGTCTTGGCATCACCTTTGACTCTGCCCTCTCATTTACCCCCCATATTCATAACATCTCCAAAATCCGCCCCTACCTGTCCCCTGAGACCACCAAACTCCTTGTACATGCTCTTATCATCTCACATCTGGACTACTGTAACATCCTCCTCTGTGGTATTCCACTAACCCGACTCTCTCCTCTACAATCTATTATGAATGCTGCAGCCAGACTTATCCATCCTTCCCACCCATCCTTCCCATCCTTGCTCTTCCACTGCATCTCTTTGTAGATCTCTAAACTGGCTTCCATTTCACCAAATTTAAGCTGCTGTGCTTTGCCTTCAAATCCCCCCACAGTTCTTGTTCCACTTACTGCCCTGACCTGGTAAAAAAAATACTCCCCCCCCCCAGCCGTTCTCCCTGCTCCTCCAATGACCTACAACTGACTTCCTCACTCATAACCTCATCACACGCATGGCAACAAGACTTCTCTAGAGCTGCCCCAACTCTCTGGAATGGTCTTCCTTGTCCTATTCGGCTTGCTCCTACTTTCTGCTTATTTAAAAGAGCGCTCAAAACCCATTTTTTTAAACTTGCCCACTCATCTTCTTCTGTCTTTTGAAACCGTCACTACTTCCCCCCACTACATATTTCCCCTCCTATTGTGTGTCAATTCCCCCACCTCCTAGATAGTAAGCTCTTCGGGGCAGGGTCCTCTCCTCCTGTGTCACTGTCTGTATTCGTCTGTCATTTGCAACCCATATTTAATGTATAGCACTGTGTAATATGTTGGCGCTAAATAAATCCTGTTTATTATTATTATTAATAATAATAATAATAATAATTTCAACTGTTAAGAAAAAAGTAGGATATGCATACAAGCAGTTTGTTCTTTAACCACTAGATGGGGATCTGTCACACCATTTTATTTCAAACTAATGCTACTTTAGTGCATCAAGCACAGCTGAACTAATGGCAAATAACCCCAATAGAACTAAAAGAACCAAAAATAAAAGCAAACTAAACGCATTAAAAAATAACATATATGGTGTGTGACAGTTTTTTTTGTGTCTTCTCTGTAACATATTTGTATTATCATTGGATCTGTAATTTATATTATATTTATTTGTTTTTAGAAAGAGCTATTCAGCAAAGATAACAGAAGGCTAGGACAAACCATTTAACACTGACAGGGGTGCTTACAACGATCAGCTTTTAGTAATTTAATTAAATAGTATTGCCAAAAAATATTGAAAAAATAAAAAGACTGATGTTGCAATTATAAAAAAGTGTTCCCACGAGTCATGCTAAACTCTATTTATGTATGTAAAGTCCATCTAAATCTACTAATCCATCCTACATCCCCCTAAACACAGGTGCTGCTATCCAAGGGTGGAAACATTCCTCCTCCATAGATACAGTGCAGTAAGTGTAGCCACCCTAGGACAGGAGGGAAAATAATGCAGCCAGCACATCTCAGGAATAGTGAGCTGCAATATATTACATTTATTTATTGATATGCTTTAAATTGGATTGTAAAACCATTACCTTACACTATCATAGAAGTCAAATCTCCCAACTATTCTGCTTTTTTTTTTGTTCATAATTATTATGGTTCAAGAACAGACCTATCTAATGTGACATTCCAGCTTTGTTTCAGATAATGTGTAAATTGATTTAAAATTGTTTTGTTTGTGGCTTGGAATACCATAATTTGCATTTACTGCTGATATATGAACTCTTACACTTCACTTAAAACAGATGCATATATGAGGAGTGATCGGAGGCAGGTCTTATAATAACACAGTGCTTCTTTTATTCATTGTAGCCAAGTCTGAGGGGAAATGTGCTGTTTAATAAAACACTGAGCTGCAACAATAGCTAACAATATAGAACATACAGTATATATAGGGTGTCCCAAAAGTATCATTCGGAGAGACTTAAGGCCATCAGCATATGACAACTTAGGCTTTGCAGTTTTTTAAAGCGCATCATTCCCTTAACCATGTCTCGCCAATTGACATTAGAGCAGCGTTGCAAAATTGCCACTTAGCAAGAAGTCTTTTCAGTCCCTGACTGCAGTTCAGTTCAAGTTTGAGAAGCTTTATGTCCGTCACACTGCTTCAAAGCATGACACCATTCACGTTATCCATGGCAAGTTTCTGCAAAGAGGGTTTGTTCTTGACAAACCACGCAGAGGAAGGCCTGTTACTACCACCAACAATGAAAACACTGAACTCCTGGAGCAGGCGTTCACCCAAAGCCAGGGGGAGTCCATCCAGAAGGCTGCACTGGAACTCAGCATCAACAAAAGCTAGATGCAGCAGATGCAGAGAGTGATAAAACTCTACCCCTACCGACTTCAGGATGTTCAAAAATTTCAAGCAGAAGATTATGATGCTCATAAAGAAATGTGTAAATCATTCCTACACCATTACCAAAACCCTTAGCTCTTGGAAAACTTATGGTTTAGTGATCCTTACCCTGGTCGGGTTAACTGACACAACTGTCGAATTTGTGGAAAATCAAACCCAGCAGAAATTCTCGAGCATGAATGAGACTCTCCACCACCAAGCTGATGGTTTGGTTTGCAATGTCTAGCACTGGGGGGCTATATCAAAAGCAAGGTGTATGCCACTAGGCCCCGTAACCTGTCGCAGCTTGAGAAAGGAATCCACATGGCCTGCAACAAGGTCAGGGAAGAGAAGCTGCAAAACATTGAAGAGGCCTGCGTCTGTAAGTGGCTGAAGTCTTCAAGACATTTGAACGTGATGGAAAGCCTAGCAAGTAAAACTGCAAGACTCCTTTGTTGATGCAAAAAATATGAATAAACTCAGTTTCTTGTGTCATTTTTAGGAATTCATTAAAAGTGTATAGTGACTTTTGGGACATCCTGTATATAAAAATTCACTAAATTTACATTCAGCTGTATTTAATGCATGGTAGTTTTTTTATGACTTAGAATCCTATAAGTTGCCCTTACCAGTGATATATATACTCCTACACTTCATTTAAGAGAGATGCATATATGAGGAATGGTCGGAAGCACGTTTTATAACACAGTGCTTCTACTGATCAGCAGACAAGGCAAATGAATGCATTTACAATATAATACCCAATCAGTCCCAACTCATCGTCTGTCTATGAGAATTAAAGATTGGATCTTTCTGGGGACAATCCTATTTGTTTTGCACACAGAACATCAATAATAATACCAACATGAAAAATAACTCACAATTAGCCATTCATTGATGGCCTTTTCATATCACGCGACCATTTTTGGTTTATTCATAAAGCTTTATTAACTCAAAGTTTTTTTTACAAATAAAAATACAGCTTTGTTTCTGTACACCGAGTTCCTATGTATAAGAGAAATCATCCATAAAATGTACTCTGTATACTTTTTTTTGCAGGCTGCAGCTTTGTACAATGATTAGAAATCATAACTTAAATATGGCTTTGTTTAGATAAATCGATATGTTTTTTAATGTGGACCACTAAATAGTTTTCAGTATTACACAATGACCGATGTTGTCTGTTAATGGAATATTATCACTTACATCATATTTGTTATTAGGTTTTATATAACTAGTGGTCGACCATCAATGTATTCAGTGTATCTGATATATTCATGTATGCAGTAAAATGATCGTAGACTGGGCAGTGAATTGCTGGGGAGATGTTTATGTTTAATATTAGTATACCAGGGTATGTTTATCAATGTGTCTGATAGAAGAACTATTGTCCATTGCAACTAAGCATATTCAATATTGCAGTAGAAAATTACTATGGAACAATGGAAAGAACATTGGTTGGCAATGGAGCAACATAGACATTAAAGTAGCTCTACTGGATACTGTTCTTTTTCAACCTTACCCAAAAAGGATGTCCAGTAATATACTGCTTTAACACTTTTCAAGAGAGCCAAGGGCTGCGTGTAATCTGAGCCCGTATCGGAAATCATGCTGTCCATACATGTACCCATATTTTTATTCTTCAATGAAGCAATTGCTTCAATAATTTTATTGGGTATGGCAAATTTTTTATGTTTTTCAAAAACCCCATAAGTGTATGGCTGCAATTATTAACTGCATTATAGATATCTAATCAGTGCCTATGATACCATTTCCCCCAATATCCATCATATCTAACTACAGATCATGTCAGATAAGGGCTGAACTTCACACAGTCATTTGTTCTCCTATGGAAATCAATAAGGAGAAGGCTCTATGGTAGTGTTTCTCAACCTTTTTAACATAGGTGAACCCTTGAAATAACTCCAGGTCTTTAGGGAACCCCTGCTGTAGTTACTATATCCACAATTCACAGTACATTAGTGGTCAGTGGAAAGAATGCCACTTACATTGATGACTGTTGGGAAGAATGTCATCCCTACAAATAGCCAAAAAAGATCATTGGTGTCAGGTTAGGCAAGTTTGAAAAAATGGGTTTTGAGTGCACCCTTCCTAAATCTCCTGGAGAATTCACACTCCACCTTCTCTTCTAGTGTTGGATTCTGCATAATGGAATACCGATGACTAAAAGATGTCCAGCTAAAGACCAAGGACCTGTAAAATTTGTCATGAAAGGTTGGTAGACCTAATAAATGAACATCTTATCACTAAAGTCTTTTAAGAAACATAAGAAACCATTAGCTGGTTTTACTCATCATCCAACAAAAACAAAACTTGTGAACTATATGTTTAATGTAATAAATATAGAAATAAATTAGACTGCTCTGTACTTACCTGATATCTTGAAGGTGTTTGTGTTATGTTGTTTAGGTTGCCATCTTCTGAACTTCTAATACTGGAGTGCTTGCTCTGTCCCAACTGAACACAAAATAAATTAATACGTTATAGGTTTTTAGTAAGGATAAAAGATTTCACAGTATCCATAGACATGATATAACAATAGTCATGTAGGGCCATGGTGGATGACAGTCTCAGGTTATTGGGTGCAGTCATTGCTATTTGTCATTGTCTCCCTGAAGTCTTGTAACGAGACAGCAAATACAGAAGAAGAATACATTGTATTTTTTTTACTCCATCAACCCACATCAGCCAGCAATCATTTCCTCTACTCTCCAGCCTGGCCAAGTATACATCATCAAATACATTGCAGAACCAGCGGCTATGACATCTGGATGGCATATGGCCAATGGTCCTTAATTGTACATGATGATGTTGGTGACAGCGGCATTGCCCATTATGAAAAGCCAATTCAGGTGACCGGTCATCACTGCTGCAACTGGTGAGAAGGAAGAACTGTGGATCAGGGTAAGTATTTCTCTGCATTAGATCATCACCTAGACAAATTAGTTTTATAATATTCATCAGTAAATAAGGGAAAAGGGCAATTTTAATCATTTTTTACAGAGTTAGATGTACCTTTGTTATTTATTTATTATACTTTGTTGCATAATAATTTTAGTATTCTCCTTTCAAACTGTCATACCTGAAACAATTGTCTCTATTGGAAGATTTCTCCTCTATTGCTATTCAATCTTATTGACACACTTGGACAAAGACAGAGGGTAAATGACCCTACCGAAGTCCCAGGCATCAATAAAAACCCTAGGAGGGGTTTTTATCCTGCAGTATTCTAATAAAATTTAAACAGGCACTATGGGATATAGTAATAAAATTAGATATAATATAAATATTGGATACATATATTAATATATATATACAGTAAAATGTCCACAGAAAGTAAAAGCCATGATGTTTAAGAAAATGACCAGGTATTTGAATTACCAGTCAGTTAGTCTATGGAAATTATTCTCCATGCAATACACATAAGGCCCAAATCAATGAGTAATGACAATCCCTCCGCTCATTATATAACATACTGCTTCTTCATCTCAGACAGACACAGGGTGAAAGATTCAGCCTTTCAGTATCCAGGCGAGAGCAAGTAATTTCTGCCCTCTAAATCATTTCACACCTAAGACTTATGTATTCCCAGCCAACCATGAAATCACCAGGTTCTCTTCTGCAATAATCAAATATTTTCTTCTCATAGACCCCAGCCATATTTTAGTTTTCTGAAATGTAAGTACTCTCACACCAGTAGGTGGCAGTCGGAGAATATTTTTTTTTTTTTTATGAATAAGTAACATTTATTTTGATATAATTGCATTCTGAGTTTGTTGGCAGTCTGCATCTGTCTTCAAAATAGCATTGCACATGAATATTGACTTGTATCTCTTGTCTGTTTGAACGTAGAAAAAAAAAATGAACATTAATTACTGCCTGTAGTGAATCTCTCTGAAATTCAAGATGTGGAATTATTTAAAAGGTCAATACTACAAAGAGAAAAAGAAAAAAAGTGGGGTTGTTGTAGGGTCAACCTAGTAGTTTTAACACAGGCTCAACCTAGCTCCCAATCACTCGTATTGAACTGAAGGGAAGAAGTTGGGATTTCTTTCATGTTTCAATGTGGTTGTGGTGGATTGCAGTTGGGTTATTAGAAGTCGCTTCTGGCGTTCAGAGGCTTTTCTTCCTCTGGAGGAAGAACCGGACTTCAACCACACTCAATCACAATTCAACCAGTTGTTAAACTCTGTGGTTGGCGGCATAGTAGTTGAGGAGGGGTGGAAGTTAGCTTAGTCAATAGGAAAAGAAGAAAAGTTAGGCTTTCATGTTGCTCACTGAATGGTTTACTTGCAAATAATACCCAATCACTTCAAGGAAATCAGGATTTTTCCTGCATATGAATGAGTGAAATCAGCAGAGTCTCATCTAATTTATTAAGCTAAGTTAAATATCCTTTGCAAGGAGATAATTCTCTTTGCTATGTAAACAGCCTTTATAACATTAATAAACCATCCATAATGCCTTGAAAATTCAATTTGCAAAGAATATCCAATCACATGCATGTATAAAATATAATAAAAATATACAAACTATGATTTCTGTTTGCATAGGGTTGGAGATTGGAAGTGACCTCATTCACTAAGCAAAGGGATTTACCCCTTAGTGATAACTCATTTTGCTAAATGTATAATTAAAAGCAGTAAATTACATCCATTTCCCCCAATATGGAGTAAAAAAAGTCCCACTTCCTATCTGGGAATTGCCATTAAGTGTTTAAGGAATTTAGACACTGGATGATTTTTATGGTATATCTGTATGTATTAACCCCATATCAATATCAGGCTACAAGATTGCTGCAAAGGTAAGCTGATGCACTTTTACATAGAATTTCCCCATGCCGCAGAGATTTGTATAAAGCCCAGTAATCTTGTGGGCTCTGCTCCCAATAATGCACATAACACAAGCATTTTAGTGGCTCATGTTGTATTAAG